>NW_009260791.1:5053079-5055770 GCF_000687185.1 Egretta garzetta
GGTCTCCTGTGCTACCTTTCTAAGACTTTTCTGGCATATTACCTAAACCCCTTTTAAGACAACATATTAAATTACACACTTCTTAATTTTACAATTGCCCTAGGTTTTAAGATATCCAGCGTGGAAAGCAGAAGTTAGACACCTATAATTCTGTCATGTAAGTAATGTGCATGTATTGTGCCAGCAGGTGTCTAACATGCATTTCTACAAGTCTACATGGGAACTGAATAAAATTAGAATTCAGATAAAATTGTGGAGACAGTACCTGAAATATATGGGCTAGTCATCATCTATTATAACTATTTTTCTTAATAATTTCTTTTTTTTTTAATTGCAATTCTTTTAATTTGCGAAGGGTCTTGTTCTTAATCTTAGATAGAGTTTTCATTGTCATAGTAAATGTTGCAGATAGCAATGGTGAAATGTGGGGATGCCTGATAGCATTCCAGCTAGCCTTGGATGTCTACATTTCCTACCTTAACTGATGCATGACCAAAGCTTCTGCTTCTATGATTCATCTGAGACCACTTTATAAACACCTGTGAATAGAAATTCTCTCATAGGAAGAAGTTAATTATAAAGCACTTATATAAGTATATATGTAACTATAACAGAAATATCTAAATGACACTGCTTGCCCATCACTGAAAAACAGCTGAACTAAGAATTCTGTTAGACTGCAGGGTTTGCTACTGACTTCATATGTGTGCCTGACAGTCATTTAATCAGAAGAGAAACTAAATTACACACCTATTTGTGTTTAGCAGAACTTTGAAATAATCCTTAAACACATGGGACAAAATCTGCTTGTACAATTTCTGCAAGTATAAAGCTTGCTTAGCAGCCTACCAAAGATCATCCTACACAGAGGACACTTAAACAATAAAGCTGGCCAAACCAGTGCAGAGAGAAAGATGTGGTCAGAGCACCACTGTGCATGCCCACATATCTCTAGAAAGTCCTACCTACCAGGATAGACCCAGGGACAAAGGGCAATATGTCGCAACCTAGAGTGCAGACAAGGCCACAGGTTTTGAAACTGCAAGAACAGCTACTGTAAAGCTATGGTATGAATTTCTTATGAATAAAGCTACTTATAAAACCAGTCCTGCAGAGATACATTTTACTTAAACCAGAAAATCTGTACCAACAGTTAGAGTGTCATGAAAACTGATGCATCATTCCATGAACAAACTATAAGCTACTATTTTTCCAAACTGTGATTATTCTTCTTTTAATTTAGAAAATCAGAATTAACCCAGGTTAAACTACTCTTTCTGGACCATACCAGAATGTTTGGCTTTGATACTGATGAGACAAATAAAAAAAGCCATGTCCAGAAAAAGATGGTATCACCTAAGACTAAAACTCTTATTGCAATAGAGCTCATGCAGTGGCCAGGTGGAGACACCCAGTAGGCTCAATCCAGTTCTGGGTCTTTCCAGACCGTGCCTAGAATGCACCCATATGATTGGGCTCCTCACAAAATACAGCTCTGTCTGCTACCTTGTTTTTGAGAAAGAATAGGCTCTGAAAGATATTTTCCTTTATACAATGACTTAAAGGGCTTGCCCGGGAACTGAAGATTCCTACTCTTCTGTACCCACAGGAATCCAGACCCTTAGCTCCCACTTGCTGGAGCATGGTCTAACCAGCATTTTACAGCCTCTTTGGGTAGTCATAGAGGAGGGACAGTAGAGATGGGAATACCCATTTTATGTTCCTGTTGCTGTACTTCAAAATGTATCAGTCCAGAGAGCATGGCCTGTGACTCAGGGTAGTGCATCTGGATGGAGTCATGGATTCTAATTCTTTTCCCTAAACTCTTTACGACAATGAGTATTAAAAAAAAATCCCTTGCAGATGTGGAAGAGGGCAATTGAACCTGACTTTCTGGTTAAGAGAGGTAACCAATTCTTCCTACCACTTCCCCTGCAAAATAATAGGTGTTTATCTTCTTGACTATCTGTTTTTGAGGGGTGACTGAATCATAAATGGTAAATGAAGGAAAGTGCTCCCCACTAGGCCACTTATGCAGCAGTAAAAGGTGGGATGTTAAAGCTTCTGTAGTTGCAGTCAAGAGGCTGCTCTGCAGAGTGAGTCTTGCAGTACCCCATGCTGGGAAGCTTATTCTTTGCAGCTCCATCTCTGCTCATGAAACCCAGTTCTCCTCTGCTTATGTGAAATAGCTGTCAGCTTGAGCCAGTGGAGTTTCATCAACCCGTTTCTCACCCAGTTTAGCAGGTGAGAAACCATCAGGTGCCTGGGCTCACAACACTTTTAGCAGTTACAGCATCCTAAACTAGAGATTCAGTCCTCATTTCTCTCTCTAACATCACCAACCAACCCTGGGAGGTTGGTCACTATAAAAGCCGAAGCACATACCTAAGCATGTCTACCCAAAGCTGCATAGAGCAGGTGTTGTGATCAGAAAGCAAGGATGTCTTGCTACAGGCCTTCTGCTTTGAGGGACTACAGTGTGTTATGATATATTCTCCTATTAAAAGTTCCAACTTTAGAATCAGGTTCCCTGTAACTGAATAATGAAGCACACGAAGTTTGTAGCACAGCACAGGACATCAAGTATGTAAATGCTGAAGGGGGTGTCCCAGAGTAGCGGGACTTGGGACGGGAGAGTCCTGGAAACCAACATTGTAGGACTGCAGGAACTGGAGGTGGGGACTGCAGCAC
>NW_009260791.1:5056464-5064481 GCF_000687185.1 Egretta garzetta
GAAGAGGAATTTCTGGGTTTGCTGGGAAAGAAAACATGCTGTAAAAGCAGATCTGCACTGCAAGGATAGCACTGACTGCAGAAGTAAAGAGTGGTGCCTCTTGCCAAGTTTTTATAGATGTTGCTGAGGCAGGGCAGCAGCATCTCTGCTTATTTTGCTAGCACATGAATGCAGCCTGGCATGGTTTTAGAAGGATACTTATGGGGCTTTAGTTCTCCCATAGCATCCCTTGGGGCCATGCTGGCTCTTGTGCAGCATAATGGGCACATTCCACTGCCGCACAACTTGATGACCTGATTGAATCAGGGCCGCATCTGCTGCTGCACCTTTGCTGAGACACATAATATGTGTCTACAAAACTATTAACCTAATACTTTACTGTTCTGAAATAGAGAAACAGTCACTACCTCAGACTTCACTGAAGTTAGGCTCAGAGGCATCTGGCTTGGAGTCTTGTAGGCACCAAGTAGTAAACTGGAATAAAAGAAAGTTACTCTAGTTAATTTCTGTTTCCTGTTTATTCATGTTTGACTTGACTTATGGGGAACAATGAAATTTAAAACAGACATTTATGATTGATCTGATCTAGTTGTAACTACTTTTTGGAAGAGTTTGGTCTTTCTTTTACTGTAACTTGCTTATATTTATATTTGTGTTTCATTATCAGAGAAAGGATTTCAGACATGCCTGATAAGAGCGTGATCATTAGTGTCTCTAGTACTCACTGGAAAAGCATTCAATTAATGGGACAAAAGAGTATAAGAAACGTTGAACATTTCTTTAATTGATTATTTATGCATTTTTCACTGGAAGCTAACCACAATCTATTTTCAAAAATATTTTGTTCTGAGTTTTATTTATTTAGCTGTAGGATTTCCTTAGGCATAGAGATTGTGAACGAGATAGTTAACTTAGACCATGTATCGCCAGGGATGACTACATCAGTTGCTGAGGGATAACTGAAATTTTAAGTCAAGACTATTGGAAAAAAAAAGAGAGAGAGAGACAGAGAGATTGCTGATTCCTGTGGAAAGGGGAGTTGTGCACAAAAGGCAAATACTCAGAGCTGGGAACAAATGAGGGCTGAGCATTCACCAGCTTCCTGGCTCACAATAGAAGTATTTCATCTAGAAGCCAATACAATATTTATTAAATTTTTGTTCCATTACTAACTACACTAAAACACTATTTTTATTCATATTTTAACATATTTCTTTCTTTTAAAGATGTGGCTAATATTGTTCTTCATGATCTTGTACTGTAATGCCATTACATTCCCACAGTAACATTCCTCCCACTGGAGGAATGTATATTTTACTGTAAAGAGATCAACTGTTATTGCTTATGGAATTATGAACTGCACGTTCTTCTGATTAGTCGTTCTTAAAACAGGGTGCTCTGAACAGACACCAAAAGGATATCCAGTAGATACAGCTTCTCATTTACAGGCCAAACGTTCCTTCTGAAAACCCAGAAAAGAAAGATTCCTTTGAATATTCCCAGTAGTCTAGGAGTAAATCACTCTAAATCGCCACAGACTTCAACAACTGGAACAGAAAGAGTCCTGAGGTCACACCTGAAACAGAGTTTTAGGGAGTAACATATTGCATTACTAAATGAGTCACTAGTCCAGCTGTGTTTATATATATTGTGCAATTAAAAGTTGGTGATCTTTCTCCTGATAACAATGGGGTATGCTGTACTCTGAATTCACGAGTCACATGGAGAAAAATCCACTGTTTGGCCATTATCCAAAAATGACAATGACAAGTACATGAGCAAGTGGTGATTTGTCTTGCTCAGTCTCTGGAAGTCCTTTTTTTTTTTTTTTCTTAGTTCTGTTATTTACAAAGTAATAGAAATGTTGGGCAATAATCAAGTGTAGAGAGCTGACGGTATTAATATAGCATTGATGGACTGGAAACCAGATGGTCTGTCAGATAATGAAGTATTATCTGGCAAGAGATTGTTCCTGAAAGCCAACATCCTCACCTATTTAGCACTCTGGAATTTCGACATATCAGTTACCACATTCATGAGGTGGTATGTGTTGTACTTTAGAAGCCATCCCAAGAAGAGGCTTTTTAATTCAAAATTACTGCCTGATGAGAGGGTAAAAGTGCCATTATTATAGCACAGCTGGATGAGTATCATATACAGCAAGATGTGAACCATACATCAAAAATCAAGTTAAAGAGGAAAACATAATAGGCTACATCCTGATTTCTGTCTAACCAAAGCCATAGTTTCATGGATGTTTTAAACCAGCACTGCCACCAGAAGAAGCAAAGGTCTAGGCTGTGTGCCCAGAGCTCTATGTTCCTGGTTTTGTGGCACACTCTGCTTTGTGCCAGCACATGCACTTCTGCACCTGGTCAGGAGTCACAGATGTTGGAAAAATATCCAGTTAATATTAACCTGGACATTAAAAAAGACATGTGTTGGTAATCCAGAAGGGTTCCCCCTGGCTGGCTCATCACGTAGGCACACAGACCTTTTGCCGGCGGGAAGGAAGGGATAGTGCAGTGGCAAGACAGAGCGGCTGGGAAAGGAAGATGAGGGAGGTGGGATTATTTTCTCTTTGACGGCAGCACTGGTTTATGCCAAATGTGGGTGAAACCAGCATTCAAGAACAGCCAGAGCTACTAGAGGCAAATATGGTAAATCCCAGTTGCTGCAGCTGCCACCTGGAAAGAGAGAGCAGAGAACACAAAAGGGAAGGGCAGCTGGAAGGCTGGTGGAGGGAGTGCCCAGGGTTTGGAGATACTCCCTGGACACCAAAATGTCTCACTGTGCTTATAGCATAAAGTGGAATGCAAAATGAAGAAAACCAACATGAAGTAGATGGGGTGGTTTATTAAGAAGATGACAGAGAATTGGTAAAGCTATTATCAGTAAGACTGTAGTTTACAACTTTGGCTTTAATTCAACAAGCAATTTTCATTGCCTTCATGATTACTTGATTGAAAACTAGTTGGCCACGTGATAATAGCTCTTTAACTCCTGTCCATTCTAAGTAGTTAATATTTTCATAAGACATTTTCTGTAATCATGACTAGGAAGTCATTTGCTCACGCGAAGGAGGAAAAGTAGCACATGTACATATTGGGTGGAAATGAAATAGTTATGATATAATCTCTCAAGATATGTAATAAATAACCTAATACTGTTTAAGAGTAGAAATATTTTTCCATCATTGTTGGCATTATTCATTTACAACACCTAGAAAATAATTTACCTAGATAACATAAATCAGATAAAAGGGCTTCCCTTCCATGCTTTCAGTGCTATAACATTCAATACTGATTGTATAAATCATTTGTTGAAAAAGTCTGTCCCACTCAGCAAACCAATGTACAGAATGGATCTTCAAATGGGCTAAAGTGGATTTGTGGTATCACTGGGCCCAGTTATCTTGGCAGGGTGAATTTTCTGTCCGCCAGGCAGATGACAGAATTCAGAATTTCCCTGATGTTGAAACTAACACTCTCACACACTTTAAATATGTATGGTGAAATATTATCAGTTAAAGTCTCTCTTTTCTCAAGCTTGGTTTGGGAATGCTTCAAAGCCATCATTATCTCTAGAATCAAATGTCTAATTCAGCCCAGCCCTTAATATTTTTGAATCAAGTAGAGAACAATCATTAAGAGTGGCAAGAGTTTCAGTTAAATAAAAAAAAGAAGCCACATACAGAAAGTAGAAATTAAAATAAGCATTTAAAACCAGAATTGTGTTTCACTCCCGGTGAACATTTAATGAAGGTAGTACATGTTTCAATAGACACAAAACTGGTAGGGCAGTAAATGAGAACATATTATTGTTTTAGCATTACACACGATTTCGCGGTCACTTTGCAACTAAAGGCATTTTCATATGGCCAAATACAAAGTAATTCAAGGGGGAATCAAAATTCAGATTATACTTGCTATGTCAACAATGCAGAGAATATTGTCTTAGGAAGCAGTAACACCAAAAGAATTACTTGTTTAAGATAATTACATCAACATGAGCTCATAGGACTAGACCATAGCAAAAAAGATCGTGCAACCCTAAAGCACACAAAAAGAAAAGCGCTATGTGCAAATAAGGAAAAGTAAGGAGGTACAGACTGATAAAATGCTGAATTAAATCAACACTTCAAAGAAAATACAGAGATATTGAAGAAATTTGAGAACACCACAAAACTATCTTGGGAGGAAAATAAGCCGTGTGTCGTAAAATTCAAGGGGCTAATTTTTTCTGGTTGTGAAAGCGAATATTGAAAAGTAACTTGATTGCTATGTATAAATATATTTTTCACCTATGGAAAAAGTTTTCTGGCACCTGTGAGATCAAGGGTTTTCAGCCTTGCTCACCACAACCAGTACCCAGAATCTGATGTTAAGCAAATGCAGCCCTCAAACACAGCTTTCTCTGAATGTAGAAAAACACTGGAACAATCATCTGGAGGGCTTTTGCTAGATGGCCATTACTTAAGTCTTTCCAAATATTATTTAATGTAGTTTCTAGATGAAAGCTTGTATCAGTAAAGTGATGTACCCTAAAGGGTCCCTTCTGAGTTTGTAGTCTAGTCTCATAACTCATCCCCTGTCTTGTATTAAGCTTTGAGAACAGGAAATCTTGCACTGCCCTAAACCTACCATAACACTTGGAGATTTGCATTATCGTAATGACTGTACTTACATCACGCTTCAGAGCTTCAGCAAGTCCCTGTCAGGGATCAAGAGGGATTATTTTTTCTTAATGCACAATTGACTAGATGCATGATAGAGAGGGGTTTTTTCCTTCCTTTTAAGCATGATTGGATACAGATGAAGATATGATAGCATGGATTAGTCCTTTGAGGTAAAAAGGAAATCCATTGGGGGAGGGGGGTTGTATTTTTGGAGGCTCAGAGTCTTACCTATTTACAGTTTGGGGGTAAGGAAGGAATTTCTGCCTCAGTCTGGTAGGGAGTATCATAAATTTCCTGTTCCAGACATCGTCTCTGACTCTTTCTGGTCGTTCTCTACATTCCACCTAGCCTGCTGCTCAGAGTCCCTGCCTTCAAGACCAATGATGCCTTTAATCTGTATAAGAACAAATTCAGCAAAGATCTTTTTATCCCTATTGAGCATCCCTTCAGTCAGCCTGAAAGAGAATTTCAAATAATAAATGCTCTGGTTACACATCCATCACGGGTTTTAGATTTCAGCTTCTTTTGCTCTCGTCCTGTCATCTCCACATACATTTCTTTCTTTCAGAAGATTTCCATTCCAGAAATGGAAATGTTCCCAGGATTTCTTTTTTTTAATTCCTCTTCAGCGATCTGATGTACAGTGCAGTGTCACTAATAACTGTATTAGCACAAATGAGTGTGGAAGACCGTGGTATGGAGGTGTTAAGAGCACCTGGGGAAAGCTTTGTTAGGAAGGTGTAGACATTTCTTAAACCAGTTACATCGCTGAAGAATGCTTGCCCTATAACAAGCAGTTACTAAATACAGCTATTTTTGTGCTTATTAAAAGCATTTTAAATCTCTCTGACCTATCTCCCAGCACAGATACTCCCTCCTATGGTAGGCATCCTTCTACTCTCCTCTCCAAGCTGTGCTACCCATGTACGCAGGTTGTCCAGTTCTTCACCCCTCTTGCTCATCCTCGCTGTACTGCATTTTCTTCTGTAAAATTACTTTCAAAGCCTCTTCTGAAGCTGAAAAAACACTGTAGGCTAACCCACTGTAACCCCAGCATAAGCGTCCTTCAATTCCTTTACTATAGTTCTTAAGAATTTAGCATTTAATTCAGATTAGGATTTAGGCTGAGATATAGATGAGGTTTTACTGTATCAAATGATTCACTTTGCCAATCCAAGCACGTACAACAAGAACTGCTTAGTGACTCAGCAAATAATAGAAACAAACTGGTGGCTTAGTCAGTGATGTGTTACGCTACCGGAAAGAAACCTGGTGCTAGGATTTTCTTTTTTTTTTGCAAAGCAAAACAAAGTTTTAGATCAAGTCCAGGCAATATTGATTTAATCCTAACCAGTTGGCACAAATACTGCAGGGTCTGGGGAGTAAGAGACTATTTCTTCCAGACCATTCATTCTCACAGGCCTTTCTTTGTAACGAGCAACAGTTTTATGCTATCATTTTAAGATAAATAATTGAAACTTAATTATACTATAATGTCATTAAAATAATTTTAACACAAAAGTTGATTGCACACAAATGGCAGATGTATGATACTGCTCCACTTTTTTAATCTTTATTTTTTCCTTAGAAGATAAGAATGAACAATTACTGTGCCTGGTCCTTTGTTGCAAGACTCTGTTGCTAAATTTCTCTTCTTATTCTCTTCAACTCTTGTACCCTAGGCTTTGTTTGCAGTTCTCAAAATTCTCAGTGACAGTAGGCCAGTTTCACATTGCATCAGTCCACCCACTTCCAAGAAAATTTTTCCAAAGGCTGTGTGTACTTCTGAAAACATGAAGCCTGAGGCACCAGTGTTTTCTTTAATAACTGATGAAAATAAAATGTTAGAGATTACAATCTGTGGTTTTACTCAATTTGGGCATATCACACAGCAGATTTAAAAAAAAGAAATATTACCAAAAGATCATCGTTACCAGTGGGTAATTTCCTGGACACTGAAACGCAAAAGATCCAAGAACATTCTGCAGCTCCTCACTGTTCTGTATGTGTGGAACTGTGCACAGCTACAGATGTTTCCACTGCTGCAGAATTCACTAAAAACTACCAGGGAATTTGGCCCAGATGTGCTATAGAATTACAATGACCCTGGTAACAGTGAAACTTTAAGCAGCAAACACCAGATGTCCAGTAAAATGGTTAAAACTGAGATCCAAAGCATTTTTTTTACCACATCATCACAAACAAGTATGGAGTGAATAAGCTGAAAATCTCAAGTAATACTTCATTATTCGTCATCTCTAAGCTGGTTCTATGTGCTTGACTTGTGATGTAGTGCCGTTCAAGTACAATGTATCATAGGAAGGCTGCATTCCCACAGGCTTAAATAATTTTGAAAAATGAATTAATTAGACAGGTATATACATTAAACTTAATACAAGGTTGTATTTTTTCTCCTTACCTCCTTTCTCTACTCATTTTGCTTGAAAAGTGATTCTGGCTGCGTGTGTGTGCTGTGCTGCCTTCTGCTAGCTTGCCCACAGACAGGGTAAGTGAAGTGCTCTTTGTGCCAGCTAATGTAGTTCTGCTTTAGCTCAAATGGTAGCAGGCTCGAGCTGCGGTACCAGGGCTCTGTGCACTGCTACCTTCTGTGTCTGTAAGCATAGGAAATGTACTTTTCCTGCAAAGTACAGGTTTTCGTTACGTTATGAGGCGCTGCTTTATACTTTGTGTTTTCGGAGGGGTCCATGTGTAGGGCAGACCCCAGAGACCATGGAAAGTGTCAATATAAAAAACGATAAATAATCAATAGAGAGCGGAAAGGCAGTAAGCCTTTCCGCTCTCTATTGATTATTTATGGGGTTTTATATCCTCGAGTATAAGTTTTATACATTCATTATCAGAACGTACATTTAGCCATTTTTTACACGTCTCTAAACCAAAAAATCATTTCTGTTACAAAACCTGAATCAAAATGTACAATGTTACTCATGGAAGCCTGGCTGTGTTTGTTAGGGCTATAGATGTGTATAGGCAGTAGGCATATATCAGTATTCACAAGTTAGATTCGCTGGTTTTGCTTAAAGCTTGAATGTAGCAGTAGTTTTGTCTCTGGAAAACTAACGGTACAAAGCTTTTTTATTTGGAACTGGGATTATAGCCATCTTAGATAAAAAATGAAGAAAAAATAGGAAGAAAGAACCACAGGTACAATAAGGTCTAGAATGCTTAGAGAAAAAACTAAAGAGCATGTAGTCTTTGAAAGAAAAGGGGTAGTTATGTTGTCCAAACTCTTTTAGGACTTCTTTGCAAAAGGTGTGGTATAAAGAGGAGTACTTTAATAAAGAGGACTATTTTAATGAAGAGGCTTCATTCTTTGAC
>NW_009260791.1:5064708-5089517 GCF_000687185.1 Egretta garzetta
TCTGTTACTGAAACCCACTTTTGCACAAAAAAAAGTGTAAAACTTTGTTTACTAAAAAGAATGTTCTTCCATGGGAGAAAAAGTCATCATAAAGTGACCAGAACATCATGGTAGAAAGTTAAGTTAAACTACTGCTTTCAGAAATACTACTGCTCAAGAATTTATGATTTCTCCCATTTTTTAGTTATGCAGCTGTTTAGATAATTTTCAGCTGCCCTCAGGTGATATCCTTGTGTGAATTTTTGTAACCCAAGAGGAGAAGACAAGGCTGTTGACAACACTGCTGAGTTTCTCTTTTTCTTTACTGTCTTGCCAGTTTTACATAGTTTCAGTACAAAATCATAAATTGTGTAGTTCTTTCTTGAACTGCAGACGCATTTTATGAAAAGCTCACTGACACCTGCAGGCTTTTCAGCGTTTTTAACTTACCAGCAAAACACAACCCGTAGAAGAACCTCCTGTGTTATGTATCAATGCTGATAGTGTTGGATGCCTTTCCTTGGAGCATTTCCTCAGGATGCCCAGCACTCCAAACAACTTTACCTCCTGTTCCTTCAAGACCAGCTACAATGACAGCAGAAACCCTCGCTCTTGGAGCTCTCTGCCCACTCTCGCCTTGCAAATCTGCTTGCAGCACAGACTTCCTTGTCTTTGACAGCAGTTTGCCAGGCACAGGTTTGCAATGGAACTGCAGTTCTGACTGCTTGTTACCCCAGTTAAAACAATATAAATGTGTCCTTAGCTCCTTGCTGGCTGTACTGTCCGTAGAGGAGGTTTTCATGTGGCTCCAAACCAACTCTGCAGGATCGCAGGTAATCATTTACTCATGCCTAGTGAGATGTTGTTTATATTGACCTTGTAATGCTCTCTGATGATGGCGAACAAGGAAATAGTGTGGTTGCAAACTGCAGTTACACTTACAGAGTGTGAGATCATGGCAAAGCATACCGCTGCAGAGGTGCGGTGATAATCTCCAGCTAATCTGGCTGAGTTCTGGGTGCTCAGAGCTGGTTGCCAAGCGAGCCTTGTAGCATGCTTGTGAGCTATGCAAGAAAAAAGAGTTCTCTTTTGCAAATTCAGAGAAAATTAGAGATCTAAAAGAAGATTTGAAATTTGACCCAAACTGACTTTCTTTTTGACATATTTATAGTTATAAAGGTATTATTATTTTAAGTCATAAAATGCAGAAAGGTTTGACACAAAAAAAATCACTCTGTCTGCTGTAAAATAGCTTGTGTTGCATTTACTTGCACTGCTACATGAAACGCTTTGTTCCTCTGTAAAGTAAAATACTCTGCATGCTTTTAAAAGTAACTTGGGAGAGAGGATTCATTTGTTTTGTTTATTCAATGCCGAAGTGGCAAAATTTCCTTTCTGCAGAAGAATTCAAGTTGAGAAGAGTGCTGGATCAGAAGAGTATATTGAGAAAAAGAAAACATTTCAAAAGACATGTTCAGGTTAAACCTGCTGAGGCAGGTTTGCTGCTCAAAGAACACATTGCGAGTTCTTTTTTTAAATAAATAACCCAGTAGAAACTGCCACATCACTGAGACACAGACTCCATTACTTTTCTTAAAAAATCTGTCAGGTTTCTTTACAGATGTCTATGCAGATTGGCAGGTGGGGCATGGCTACATAAACCAAGAGTAGATCACTGAATAATAAGTAGCAATAATAATAATTGGGGCAGCAACTTCTATGTGATTCTTCCCTTCACATATTGGTCTTGCCTCTTGATCTGGTCTCAAAAGGTATTTGCGTAGCTCTGCATCACAGCCTTGTAGCAGGTTTTTCATCAGTAACTATACTAAAGTATATCACTGGTGTAAAGCCTTGCAAAATCTGCTTCTAATTGTTTAACAGTAAACTTTGGTGGGAATCCTTTGGTAAATCTTTGGTAACTCTTCCTCATATCTCAGTCATTTAAACCTGCCTTGCCTGCCCTTTTTAACTTTGAGAAACTCAGAGTGAAGGTTAGTCATGTCTCCAGACAAACTAATGTCATGACATCATAGTGCTTTATTTTATAAATCGTGTGAGAAGGATGTGAGGAATGTCATCCTAGTGTGGGAGCTTCATAGTATTGAAGGTGGAATCTGTTCGGAAGCATTGCTGCATATTGCCTGAAAAGGGAGCTTTCAAGTTTAAAAGGTATTGTGATAAAAAAAAAATGGAAATCAGTTTCTTTGCATTAACCATCAGCTCTATTTGTTCTTAGATTAGAGTAATATTGAGAAACATGTATTAAGCCATATGATATATTTAGAGAGTTTGTGGTGCATGAAGAATAGGAGGTACCTTCTGCGCATTGCTCCAGCATCCGTGACAGTCAGTGTATAACGCAGATCTTCATCCGGCAGAGTTTTCTCAAGCATTATAACCTGGGCTGGCTAGAACAAAGGGCTGGAGTTTGGTTTCACAGCCGTGCCCTCGCTGTACCACACTGGCACTGCACGATGGCACTCCAGAGGTGGAGGGAAGGATCTGTGACGCTGTCACTGCACCTAGGGACAGGACCTGTAACTGTAAGAACCTTCTGCTTTTTCAAGGAGTTACTTTCTTGCTCCCAAGTACACAAAACTCTTTCTAATAACTTTCTTATAACAGAATCCAGTTTCAGCGACACACAGAGGTATTTTGTCTGTCTTTAGGCAGGTAGTTGCCATTCATATGAGCTTCCTCACACGTCTGTGGAATAATACCTTCCGCTCCCCTGGTACGTCTAGGTACCACAACTGTCTGCCAGATGGAAATTCAAGTGCCAGTATGTGTACATCTTCATGGTGCCGCTCACTACCTAAGTAGCACTACAAATTCTGCATGCTTTGATCTCTCTGCTATAAGACTGTTGCTCTCTACTGGTACAACTATCAACAGTATTACTGTTACAAAATCATGGATCTTTTATGATTTCCTGCTAGAGGTACTGTAAAGGGAGTATGAAAAATACCCCAAAGGTCACAATGCTAAAAGATGGTATCACATTAATTATTATGTGCATGTTTGTGTATTTTTAATGATAACCTATTCTTTTTAATGCTAAAAAGTGCTGCCTTGAGATTTTTTTGAGAAATGGGAAAAATATGTACGTTTTTAGTTTGTTAAAACACTATAAAACCACTACTGGCCTAGTTTTACTTTAGACTTAGGAAGATCAATGTGTTTATGAATCCAAATCATTGCAGACAAAATTTTGCACCTGCATTCATGGTTGCCTGCAGTTCAGTTCAGTTTAAGTATCTACATCACTGATTGCATCTGTAAATTAAAAACATCTAAGTAACCTAAATTGCAAGCACAAATAATTGCAGGTGCAAAACTCATACAAACACAAAATGATCTCTGGAAGTTGGCCTTCTAAATCTCATTGTAAGCTATTCACTGTATCATGAACCTAGAGCCCTCTTGGGAGAGTCACTAATCTGTATAATGACACTGAAAGCCTCTTGTATCTCATATTTAGCTAGCAGCTGGGAAAGAGGACATGTAGTCATATAACTCCCCGGGGATTACGCATGTGGATATTGAAGAGTATAACTTATTCCAATGAAGGCTAACATTAACTTGCAATCAAAAATTTCCTTCCTGAGCCACGTTTTTTCTGATGAAATTAAAACAGCTTAATGTTGTATTTTTATGAAGTCACAACCAATCTGAGTAGGACACACTCCCAGGGCAAGCACAGAAATTTTGCTGATCTCATGATTTTTCATTTAATGAATCACAGCGTCAGTTTAACACAAAGAAATGCTGTCAGTCTTCCAGAAAACACATCTAGTTATCCTCTCTATGTTTTGGGGTTTGGTTGGTTTTTTTTTTAGTGTCAGAAACATATTTCAAAGTGCAGAGCTACAAAAGTCTGTTTTTTCTCTGGTATCAAAACTAAAAATGAATCATTTTCTTGCATTCTTTAGCTTCAATAGGCGTAGGTGTGGAGCTACTTTAAAACAGTGACTGCTTCCTGTCGTACCAGTTACGGCAGTACTGTTAGCAAAAGGGGAAAAAAAAAACCCTTAAATTCTCTTCTAGTGTTTGAACAACTAAAACTCCTACTGAACAAATGAAGCATTCTGCCAGTTCTGACAATCCAAAATGCAATGAAGGATTTTTCTGTTTCAGAAGCTCTAGGCAAAGCTGTTTTGGCATGTCTGTAGCTTATTCCTATTGCAAACAAAGGGACAGCTAGAGGGAAAGTTTGGGGGAAGAAAATGCTGTCAGTTGTAAGAAATGAGACATATAGACCCATTCTACAGCCCAGCTAGTGATTACCTGCAGCCAATTTTGTAAGACCCTAGACCAGCTGCCGGTGATAATAACGCTGCCATTTGCACTGATTTCAACAAGAATTACATCAAAGAGACCAGCTTAAGGCTTCTTAGAAGCATGGGCAAAATTGATATTTTTTTCATTGGCCATGGAGGTGAGACTACAAGAAAAGAGTTAAGGAGGAACAGGCAAAGGTGGCGGGGAGCCCTGCGGAGCAAGCGTTGCTGCTGCTTGGCTGGCAGCGGTGGGAGGGAGGGGTGCCTGCTGCGGCTGGTGGGGGCCTGCCTCGCCACCTGCAGTCACCATAGAATCATAGAAAAATTCAGGTTGCAAAAGACCTTTAAGATCATCAAGTCCAACCACCCTCCTGGGTAGCCCGATTCCTCCCTCGGCAGCACCGGTCAGCCCAGCTTCATAGGCCCCTGGCATGGCAAGTGGCAGAGGTGTGAGCATATCTACATTTTTAAAAATCCCATTTCATTTAATACACATGAATCTGTTCCTCAAGCAGTAGGTGGTAACAATGTACCACGTAACTCATTAATTTATGATCATCCTTGGAAAAAAAAAAAGCCAGAACAAGATGGTCTTTTTTTACACACGGAGAACTGTTGAGGCTATGTTGCACATTACAATGCAAGGCTCCAACTTCACCTTCCTATAACTTTTTTTAGGTGCTTGGATATAGCAAAACACAGAAAGCATACGAGAAATATGTGGTATAGGAGAGGGCTAAACTCTTCTTTGAATAGAGAGAAATTTTAACAAGGATTCTTTTTTTCCCCTCTCACTTTTTGCTGCACTAAAGACACAAGAAAGGAGAAGGTTTCATCTTTCCCTCTCTTGAGGGATTTATCTTTAGGTGTGTCCTGTAACTTATATAAATTCAGAGTGCAGACTAGAAAGCCAAAAATTAGCAAGGATTTTGACGCAGAGATTGAGAGGTGATTAAAAGTCATGGAAGAAAGACTCATTTCTGAGTAAGAATAACAAAGTCACATGGATGATGGATCATAATAACTTCATAATCTGACCCACATGCAGTAAATATGGTGATGACTGTCATTTTGAATAAGTGAGGTAGATTGATGTTGATTATTAATCCATTTCTTGGCCTGTCTGATTGTTTCTGAGCCAGATCCTCCACTGTTTAGTATTTTTCTGAAGTATCTTAAGAGTACCTTTCACTGACAGTCCCTTCCTTTTTAACCAGTCACTTTTCATACTCTGTGTTGCCTTAACTTATTTGAGGGGCTTCTTTCATGAGTTGGACTGCTTCTAGTATTCTCATAGCTGGACACTCGGATTTCTTTTAGCATATAGCATAACATCAGTGTTACAACAGACACATGTTAACATATAATTCTGTATTACATTTACTTGCTGTGAAAACAAGATTCTTTTTCCTTAAGTCCCATGTGTTCCTTAAATCCGCAACTGATGGGGATTTACATGAATGCACACTCGGTGAAAAAAGTGAAATATGCTATGATAATAACTACCTAGTATTTAGTGCTGGTGTCTAAAATGGCAGGTATCTGTATGGTAGACAGAGAATAGGTAAAGAAATATCTTTGCATAATAGAAATTCAGAAGCCAGCTTGGCTAAGTGTGTCATTGATAGCTTTATATGAGGTTCCTGTAGGGACATGTGTTTAACATTTGCAGTAGGATAATATACATAACATACTTCACAAGAAAAAAAACTTTTTGGAGAGCAACAGTGTCCAAGCCTGGTTTTCTATGAGTGTGTCCAGCCTTTAATACCTTTTCAACTCTGTGCCTGTTGCCCCCGAATGACACCCAGCCTTCCCCATAGCATACCTCTTCAGCTGGGCAAATGGTTGCAGACACTGTGACTGAGGGTGAACTACATGTGGGAACTGGCTAGCAGCTTGCTGCGCTCAAAATAAATGGCTAAATTGTAAGTCCCTTTCTCTCAGCGGTAGGTATTAATTTGTGCCTGCCTTCACTAGCATTCGCTAGTTATCCTGAAACTTCTGGGAATTTAAAATCTTTTAAATCTCCAGCTAGGTCAACATAAAGATTACTTCACACTAATAGCTACATTAAAATACTATTGCCCTGTTTTCAATTGTTATACTTTCTGTTAGTAATAAATTCACAACATGCTACATCCCATGAATAAAAAGATACCTTTTTCCTGGTATAAATGAAACTCCCAGCAAATTTTATTACATTTAGATATACTTTCTTTCTCTTTTTGATCACCCACCCTTCTACCAAGCATGTCTTCAAAATTTCTTCCTTTTGTCAAAAGAAAAAAATTTGTAAAATCAGAAAGTCACACATTCATCTAATGTTACAGACATGGTCATGAAACCCAGGTCTTTTATTTATACTTGGGATAACGCAGAGGTAATGAAAGCAGAATTGAACCTAAGAGGTTTTTTGTTTAAATTATAAAACAATGTGGGTAAGGGACTTGGATTTGACAGCAATAGAAGAAAGGGAATATTGTGTTCATGCCTTCAATCAGCTTTATTAGATCCTTAAAGGGAAAATTATGTGAAAGAGGAAGAAAACAACAAACTAAGCAAGATCCCAATTTCAGTATAATTTGGAGAAAATAACTGATTTAGGTTGGTCGTCTTGCCAGGGTGAATGACTCAAGGCTTCCAAACAAGAAATGGAAACCAGAAGGATAGCGAAAGCCTTGAAAGAACAAATTGAGAAGATATGATTGACTGTAATGTTTCAAAATCAACTTCTGCAAAGATGAGTTTGGGCTGTTGCCCAGAATACAATTGAATGGTGATGTTCATTTAGACCCTTAATGCTGAAACAAAATAAGATGTAGCTGTGTTTCTGTTAGAGATTTACTTGTTCTTTCCAGTGTCTCTAGCTAGGGATATGAAGTCACGTCCTCTCTGTTCTATCACACGCTGCGGTGATTGCTGCTGTTGTTCCACAATTTTTCCGAACACCAGTTTTCTGAAGGAAGGCCTGAATCCAGGTGATAATCTTTCAAACATGAAATGTCATCACCACTCATTAGCTGACTTTGAAAAATTTTATACACTGTGTGCAAGTAGGCTCAGTGTTACTGACCATGGAAAAGAGAAGTGTAAGATCGTTGTGTGTGTGTATACTTTCTGACTGAGAAAGCCGTTCAGGTTTTTACTACTGTCATGGTAGCTTTTTAAAATTAAATAAATAGCTCATTCTGCAAATATTTCAAATAATTGTATCTTTAATGGGCATGATTTGTGAAGTATTATTTGGAAAAGTTGGGGGCAGCTGCTTGTCCGCCACCTCAGGCACAGAAGGTTCTAAAAGAGACTATGCTTTATGCAAAAAATTAGTCAAGTGTCAATAGGCAGTGATGAGACAGGATTGCCTTCTGCTTCCTCCTTTCCTTTACTCCTTTCATCTCCCTGGCTGTGCTTACTAACCTTTTTCTGTTTCTATTTCAAACGAGGAAGAAAAAAAAACCCTAAACCACAGTTCATAATTAAATACTGAGCTAGTTCTTACCATGTTTACTGAATTACATATTGCATATATGGATGTATATCCTCAAAGTTTTCATGTGTTTCTAGATTGCTAAACTTAATGTGTTCCATAGGAATGGACCTTAACTCCTTCCTGACTGTTTTTCATTATGAGATTTGCCTCCACAGAGGAAAGGAGGAGTAAAGCAGTGAAACCCTTAAAATTTTAGGGATTTGTAGAGCCATGAATATAGTTGTTGAGGTCTGCAGGTTCACAACAGAGATTCCTCCAGCAGAAAATCTTCAGTGTTAACCTTACAGCTGCGATAAGCAGATCAGCTTGACATGGCATGCACAGTGATATCTTTGCACAGGTATCTTTGCCACAGGGTGGCTGACCTGGTAGAGAGGGCTTTAAACCGGGAACCATGAGGGAGGGAGGGAGTTACCAAAGCTCTGAGGGAGCAATGGACAGGGCTGGCAAGCAAAGCACCTGGGTTGATGTGAACAACAAGGAACACAAAATGAACAAAACAGGGCTCAAGTGGGGTCACGTCAGGCATTTGCATGTAAGCAAGGAAGTCTCTCCGAAGCGCCTGCACACTGAAGCACGCAGCATCGGGCATAAACACAAGGAATTAGAGATCTGTGTGCAGTTGCAGGTGTAGGATCTTGTTGGGATCCCAGAGATGCAGTGAATGGCTCTCATGACTGGAGTGCTTCAGTGAAGGGATACAGGCTAGGAAGTACAGGCCAGGAAGGCAAGGAGTGGGAGCTGCCCTTCATGACAGAGAGCAGCTGGCACGCATGGAGCTCTGCCTGAGGGTGAATTATGAGAGTTTATGGGTACGGATTAAGGAGCAGACCAATACTGATGACTTTGTAATGGGTGTCTACTATGGGCTGCCTGACTAGGAAGAACAAGCAGATGAGGCCCTCTACAGACAGCTAGAAGCAGCCTTGCATTTGCAGATCCTGATCCTTCTGGGAACTTGAACCACCTTGATACCTCCTGGAGGGACAACATAGCAGGGCATGAGCAATCCAGGAGGTTACTGGAGAGCATTAATGATAGTTTCTTGGCAGAAGTTAAAGAGGAGCCAATGAGGAGAGGTGCTCTGCTGGATCTCATACTCACAAAGGAGGAAGGCCTCACTGGGGATGTGAAGGTCAAAGGGAGCCTCGGTTGTTGTGACCATGAGATGGTGGAGTTCAGGATCCTGAGAGGAGGGAGCAGGACAAAAAGCAAGATCACAACTCTGGACTTCAAGAGAACAGACTGTGGCCTCTTCAGGGATCTGCTTAGAAAAGTCCCATGGTATAAGGCTCTGGCAGGAAGGGGGTCCAGGAAAACTGGATAGTATTCAAGGATCACCTTCCATCCCAACACACAGGAAGTCAGGCAAAAATGCCAAGAGGCCTGTGTGGTTTAGCAAGGAGCTCCTGACAAACCTCAAACATAAAAAGGGAGTATACAGAAGGTGGAAGCAGGGACAGGTAATGTGGGAGGAGTATAGAGACAGTCTGAGCTTGCAGAGACATGGTTAAGGAAAGCCAAAGACCACCTGGAATTGAACTTGGTGAGGGATGTCAAGGGCAACAAGAAGGGCTTCTCTAAGTATCTAAGTGGTGAAAAGAAGACTAGGGAAAATGTGAGACTGCTTCTGAATCAGGCAAAGGCCCTGGTGACACAGGACATAGGAAAGGCTGAAATACTGAATGCCTTCTTCGATTCAGTTTTTAGTAGCAAGACCAGCCTTCAGAAATCCAAAGCTCTGGACAGAAGGGGAAGGTCTGTCATAAGGAAGACTTTCCCCTGGTGGAAGAGGATTGGGTTAGAGAATACTAAAGCAAACCTGATGTGCCTAAGTCCATGAGCCCTGATGGGATGCACCCACAATTGCTGAGGGAGCTAGCTGATATCGTCGCAAGGTCACTCTCAATTATCTTTAAATGATTGTGGCAACTGGGAGAGGTGCCTGGGGACTGGAGGAAAGTTCATTAATGTGCACAAATACCTAAAGGAAGGGTGCAAAGAGAATGGAGTCAGGCTCTTTTCAGTGATGCCCAGTGACAGGACCAGAGGCAATGGGCACAAACTGAAACACAAGGGAGTCCTTCTAAAAATCAGGAAACACTTTTTTACTGTGAGGGTGACCGAGCACTGGCATAGATTGTCCAGAGAGGCTGTGGAGTCTCCCTCCTTGGAAATATTCAAAACCCATCTGGATGTGGTCCTGGGCAACCAGCTCTAGGTGGCCCTGCTTGGGCAGGGGGTTGGACCAGATGATCTCTAGAGGTCCCTTCCATCTTCAGCCCTTCTGTGATTCAGGAGCAATGGATAATTGCTTTTCATATTTTCGGTTCCCATTCTCTAGAATTTTCAAACAATCCACCACCTGGTCTGCTGATCATCTGAATCACTGGTATTTAAACACTAAGTTGTGACAAAATGGTGGCTTACTCTTTAGAAGTGATTACCTGCCTTGCAAGATTGCTGAGATGGCAGATCTGTTGCTCAAATTCCTGGTATATCCTTCACCTCCACATTCTCTCTGAAAAGTTCTCCCTGAGGTCCTCAGAGAGTTTGGGAGTGTTACAAGGTTTATACATTCAATAGCTGCATACATTTGAGTATAAAAGAAGGCAACCTGGGAAAGCAGCCTGTACTGCTGTGGAATGCTAGGCAATGCTGCTGTGTGGTTTTAGAACTGAATTGTTGCTTTACACTGCATATTTCTCTGCTAATCCATCTAATGAGAAAATCTGGACCAAGTTTGGGTCTCACTTTTTTGTAGTCAGGGCTACACCTGTGAGTAGAGCAAAGGAGCACTTTTCATTTTCCAGTTCCAATCATGCTGGAATACTAGAAATTCCAAACGGGATGCCTGTTGTAGATATGCTTACAGTGTTTTAGATTGAGCTGAAAGGAAGAAAGTGTTTATAGGGATCTGTGTTCTTGTAGTTTATCCTACTTGGACCTCAGTTTCAGTTTGAACTCACATTAAACTGTACGAATCACACGCTTAAAGTTATTCAACATTTCAATAGCTTGCTGAATCAGCAAGAATATACTTTGAATCAGTATGAGCCATTAAAGACTAAGGCTGGATCCAGTAAATCTATATTGTTATGTCTGTATCTATAGATATCTATAGTTACATCCTATCTATCTGGCCAGATACAGATATATGTATGTGTATATATGTATATTTACATTTGGAAAGTGAGACTTTGGGGAAATTCAAGCATCTGGCGACTCAGCTGAATTCCTGAAATCTCCTACCCAAGGACTTTTGGTGTTTTGTCATGAAACCATAATTGTGTAAAATGCTCAGTTTCCTTTTATCATGGACTGGAATTCATAACTTGCTTACTTCAGAGGAAGGATAAGTGATATTCCCACTCTGGAGCATCTTACAAAGCCTAAATTATTTTATTTCTGTTGGAGCAGCTTGAGAAGAGAACTCCAGAGAAGCATTAGAAGAAGGATGGAAAAAATGGTATCGCATTTGTGGTATTTTACATTCACGTGGGGAGTATGAATTTAATTGTTTTCCTTTGACATGCACAGGATAAGTAGAGGAGAATCTGTTGATGTGACGACTTCCACACCCTGCAAAAATATTCCAAGTAATAGGCTGTTTTAGAAAGGTGAATCACCACCTTTCAACATCACCATCTTACAACATTTTTAAAAGACAAAAGTGCTTTGCTTTAAGAAGTGATTTCTTCTGTAGATAGAATCCTCTTACAGTCCTGAAAGAAGTGTTTAAATTCTGAAGTTGTAAAATATACCCTTACTGGCTGGCAAGGTAGCTTCTTGCTGATGCATTAGATGCCTTTCCGAACATTCCCCATGCACTCTCTAGGTTAATGCGGAGACCCAGCAGACAAGAACTATGTCTACTTTCACATCACCTGGGGATTTTCAGAACTACCTGTCATTTAAAGCATTCCCAAGACCCAGCATTATTCATCTATATTGGCCTTGTAAGCAGAGCTCAGGCTGCCTGCAAATGCTTGTAGCAGGCTGTATAAATACATATATATATAAAATTTAGATGATACAAAGCAAAGCATTGCAACTAGTGGATCTTTGGCTTCAGGCCAGCTCCAAAACTCAGCAGCTATTCTAAACTCCTTAGTTGTTTTTGGAGCCAGGGAAGAGAGGGACAAAGACCTGAATGAATAGTAGCAAGATATTGCCAAAGTGTTTTCTCCAGGATGAAATGCATACATTCTGTTATGGCTCTCTGAATAGCTAACTTGTGCTAAAACTAAGTTGTCAAAAAAATTACTTCATCAGCTATAGCTATAGCTAAAACTAAGTTGTCAAAAAAATTACTTCATCTATTTTGCAGCATGTTTAAAACTAAACTTTGAAAGGTGCCTTAACCTAGCATCTGAAGATGATCATGCAGTGTTTTTATACGCAACTTGCTGAAGTCACATTTTTTTCCAAATTGTATTTTGCAACTTTAATTTTGCAAATTAAAACAATGAAATAATACTCCCTCTTCATTGTCAAAACTGTTCCTCTTCCTTTAAATGCAATTTTTGTCTACTCAGAAAAAAATTGATTCAATTTTTACTTATTCATTGCTGATTTTCTGATATCACCTCACCAGCACAGAACAGAATTGGTAGTGCATTAGCTACTTAGCAAGTAAGCAAAGAGTATTGTTATCATCTGTATGCTTGGAATTGCTGAAGGGTTAGTTGCTTTACTCAAAATTGAAAATAGAATTGGTAGTATGGTGATGATATGTTGTTTATCCATACAAAAATAATTTCTTTTTTTTTCTTTAATAGATTGCTTGGCTTCTACAAAGGAATATTTCCTCCTATCTTGGCTGAGACGCCCAAAAGGGCGGTGAAGGTAAAAATGCCATACTTCCTCCTTTAAAAACACAAACAGGGACACTGACAGCTGTAAAACATTTTATTTCTCCCCCACTGATTGACATTAGAATCTTAAACTTATGTGGCACATTAATCCTCTGATTTTTACTAGGAGGAAACTTTCCTGTTGATAGCACAATAAAAGCTGCTTAATTGAGAAGTGTAGGATAAGGCTCTGAAATGCTAGGCTATTTTTGACCTGTATACATAATGTTACTGAAAAAAAAATACAGTTTATATAATCACAATTAATAAAATACTTTAAGTGATACTTTAGCCTCTGGTTTAGATGTTTTGTTTTACTGAAAATGCCTAGCAACTCGCAAAACAATAGCTTAATAAATTAACACAAGCCATTGAAGAAGCCCCTCCTAATAAGTACTTAGTGACTTGAACAAGTATATCTGTAGGTTTGAAGTGCTGCCCAGAGTTTTCTAGTACTCCAAACAGCACCCTACTCCATACTCTCACTTTTTTATGGATTGAATATAGTAATGGGTACAACTCTTCATCATGCAAAGAACATTTTACTCCAGCTCTCTTACAGCTGAAATAGGTGTTAGCCTGTCAAAGTGTATTTGCTGTCAAATGTTGATCTGATTTTCTCTTATTATTCTTTATGTTGATTTGTAGAGCATTATTTTAGTAACATCCCTCAGCAAAATACATCAATACATTTTTTTTCAGTTAAGTTATGCAATCTTTTTAATTAAAACCTAGTAATTAAGCACCTCACCTTAGAGTTCTAAATCTATCAAAGCATCCATTGTGTTACGAGCAAATGTTTCTTTGTCTTTTACTTCAGAACTTTGAAGTTTCCCATACATGCACCAAATGTGTCTAAAAGCAGTTATTATACAGAATGTCTTGATTTTCCTTTCTTTCTTTTTTTGTTTCTTTCTCAAAAGGCTGCATATGATTCTGGTCCTTAGTCTGCAATTAATCATTCACATTCCAATTCCTTTACAGAGGAATAATATTTGTATAAAGTGGCAGGATGTGACCTTGTAACAGAATCCTAAAGGAGTTCTGGTAATGTCATCTTCTTGTTTGCATTGGCACTTTAGATGCAAACGACATATGTCACCTATCTCAAAATTATTTAGTACAACTAAGAAAACTAAACTTCTATTTAATAGCAAAGGGCCAGTGAAGAATAGATGGATGATAATTAGAAGTTTCCTAATAACTTGGTTTCTTCGGACTGTGATGTTTCCTCTGTCTCCATTTCGTTTTGTTTGCAACAGGTCAAAGTCAATCTGATCATGCTTTTTAGATTCCAGCATCTATTTAGTTAAAATACAAACCCCGGTGTGATTTCTCTCCTACCAACCTGAGTTATTCAAAAATCTTGAGTCACTTTCTCTTACTCAAATTGATTAAATTGGCTTAAACCCCACAATATTCAATATAATTATAAAATCATAGAAAGATTTAAGTTGGGAGGATCTGGTGAGCCTCCTGCTCAAAGCAGGGCTGACTTTATGGTTAGACCTGGTTGCTCGGATGCTGTGTCTAGTTGAGTTTTGAAAATCTTCAAGGATAGAGACTGCAGCTTCTCTGTGTTCTTGCTCCAGTGCTTAATTCCTTTCACTATGTAGAATTTTGCCTTATATCCAATCCAAATTCCCCTTTTGCAACTTTTGCCTGTTGTCTCTTGTGGTTCTGTTGTGGACCCCTGAGAACATCTGACTTTGTCTTCTGCTTAACCTTTAGATGGTGGAAGACAGGAATGAGATCCCCCCTTAGCCTTCTTGTCTCCAGGCTAAACAGACTCAGTTCCCTCAGCCTCTTGTTGTACATCATAAGCTCACAGCTCCTTAAATGTCTTACTGGTGCTCCCTTAGTGGGATGCTTTCTAGCTAATTCTTGGGCATTTACCTGAGGCATCAGTAGTGTTTCTGCAACCATGAGAATCAGGTTTAAATGCTAAATGTTTTTTAATTAAATTGTTGAATTCTTTAATTCTTTACACTATCCTTTAAATTTTATGCTGTTCCTAGGACACCAGGAGGACTATAAGTTACCTTGCGACATCAGCTATATGCTACATTAGAAGAATTCAGTGACAGAATAGGGCAGGACAGTAATATCCTTGTAAGAACCCAGATACTGAATCAATTCAATGTGAGATGTTATATGCCAGCACAATTTCTAACATCCAAAGCCAGGTTTGTACCCATGCTTTGACTTGAAGAGCATCTAGTTTGTCTCAAATTTCCACTTACTTTATTTGGATATGACCCCAACAGAAAAGTCACTGCTTCCTTTGGCTCACTCTCCCTTTTCTTCTTCTAATAGTTTCCCTCATTTTAACAGGCCCCAGAATGTCTCTTGTCCACTGACAAACTGACTAGTGAGATTTAGAGGAAGACTATGTCCATGCCTATCATTTTGAGACTTGAGAAAGCACAAAACGTAGAGAGGCAATTTCTAGGTTCCAGCAGCCTTGGTTTGTGTTTGTAATGAACTTCTTTGAAAACTTCTAGTTATAGTGTCTTTTATATCTCATAAAAGTATATAGAGAATGGACAAGGGAGATTTTGTACTAAGAAGAAATGTACTTGTGCTATTAGAATATTGCATTTGTCTGGTGTGGATATTTGCAAATAAAAATAAAGCTACTAAAATGAAGTTATTGAGCTAACTGTTGAAGATACAGCTTCACTTTTAGTCAACTACATTCTTGTGTCTGTCTTGCTATTT
Source organism: Egretta garzetta (assembly GCF_000687185.1). NCBI lineage: Eukaryota > Metazoa > Chordata > Aves > Pelecaniformes > Ardeidae > Egretta > Egretta garzetta. Next base: position 5,080,041 of record NW_009260791.1, read on the forward strand.
CTTTTTTTCTCTCTCTTTATTTCCCTTCTAAAAAGAAAGCTGGTATTTCTGGAAGACGAAAAGTCAAAGTTTATAACTTTATGTTAGATTGAACTTGGAGGAAAGAAGCAATGATGCCAATACAATGGTTAACAGATGAACTTTTGGGGCAAGTTTATATTGTTCATGTGTTCCCAGACATCTTGTTTCAAGCATATATTTTTACCTTAGAGTTACTGAGACATCTGGTAAGTACTTTGGCTATTTTCTGTGTAACTTGAATTAAAGTGTATCTTTACCAGATGGACAATATTGGTTATTATATACACAAAAGCATGTTTTAAATACATTTATTCTGAGATTTTTTTGTGCAAAGCAGTGGACATACACAATTTAAATCCATACGATATAGCTAAATATTTTGGGGCAAAATTGTATTTATACTAGCCACTCTAGTACACCCACCAACATTTTATATTGAGTTTTATTGCTATTGATTTGTTTTCTTTAAAAAATGATATAAAACATAGTTACTATTAAGTAGTTATTTTATTTATGACTCTAGGAAGCTATTGATTTTTAAGGTAACATTTTTAAGACCAAAAAATTGCTAGGTAATGTATTTCTGCCTTTATTACAACTGTTTTACAGATCTGTAACACTATGGAAAACATTAAGGAATACCTGAAATTCCATTGAAGGTTAGGAGGGTAACAATGAGTAGAAAGATGTTGGAGAGAGAATAAAGCAAACTTTATCACAATAAGAAATTAATTTAGTTAGGTGAAGTAAGTCACCCACCCACAATTGACACTTTCTTAGAGATTTCCTTTTACCTATAAAATATCCTCAGTAATCCAAAAAGATAGGCCTACAGTCTAAGTAACACTTCTATCTTTTCTGATTATTGGCAAGGCCAGTGCAACAATTTTAAACAGATTTGCAGGATGTTTGCAAGATTAGTGTTCAATCTGTACAATATTTGGAGGGCAGTTAAAATCTGGGCCCCTATTCTAGAACCTTTTCTGCAAAATGAGATAATAATCCCTGCTGAGGATAAAAAAAAGTATCTATCCACTGGCCAGAGTATCAGTCCTTCAGTTTTCAGAATTTAACATCCTAATTTTTCCATTACAGATACATATTCCCTCCTGCTTCAAATGTGGTGGCATTAGTAACACATTAACACCCAGTTCTCTGATGGTTTTGGTGTGATTCTAGTGACTTTTCGTTTGAAGCAGTTCTTGACTGAAAAGTGTTATTGACTTCGCCATAGGACAGGGTTCTAAACAAGTTAAAATGGCAACGTGGTGCTTATTACATGTGTTCCTGTACACGTGGTTTATGAAAAAGCTGTTTTGTTCTGATAGGTCTGTGGTAACCGAACCCTGAGGGACTGAGCTTGTCTTCTTTGGCTGAGGCCCAGCACAGGTCACCCAGTCTTTCTGTTTTGTCTGAAAAACTCTATTCCCTTATGTTTCTTACGATTCCCACATCTACATTGACCTCATTTCCCATTGCCTTCCTCTCGTGGTGAAACAGTTTGATTGTCACACGCACAGGCAGGTGCTGTGTGAGGGATCACAGCCTCACGTGCAGGAGCGAAATGCACAGACCTTCAGAGGATCCCACCTTTGTTTGAACCAGCCTGCTCTAAACTAATCAAGTGTTACAGGTCAGCTTTGGAAAGTAGCCAGGGAAGTCAGAGGTTCCAGTTATTCGCTTTTGCTATACAGGGATGTGACAGCTCTTGCTCTCGCAGATACCCACCTGTGCTGATGCAGTCTCGGTGAAGCTGTGGCAGGTTTTTGTTGTTCAGTCCCATAATACTGGACATGCCGTGTAAAAGCCATTTTTCTTTTGCACGCAAAGTCATGAACACTTCTTGGACAGATTACAGGACTCAGAAATAGTGAGCTGTAGTTACAGGCCTCGTGCTGTTCCATGTGTGAAAACTGCATGGAATAACGCATCCAGTATCTTTGGTTTTACCTGGAATTCAGATATCTACTCTTAATAACTTGCAAGATTTTCTGCTATCTTCATTCCTCGTGCTAGAAGATGGTTTTCACTGCCCTCAGAACTGCCTTATGTGGCATCAACCCGAAGTGCTTTTTCAGTGGCTTCAGCAACATATTTGCAGAATATGAATTTGAAACAATATGGGTTTGGGGGAGATTTGCTGTACACAGAAACACTGGGCTAGAAAGGATCTCTTAGGTCAGCAGTTCTAGTCCCCTGCTGTCCTATAATCTCCTTCATAAACTTGTCAAACTCTCCCTTACAAGTGATTAAGATTTTTTCCCCTGTTATTCTTATTGGAAGACTGTTTTGGGACCCCACTCCTTGGGTTGTAAGAAAGCTTCATCAGATTTCAAGCCACATTCTATTTATGAGTACTTTTTTTACTTTTATACCCAATTACTTCATGTTACATATCTTTCTTTTCCTTGTTTTTCATTCTCTTGCAGCCTCTCTTTTGCTAGACTAAACAAGGCAAGCATTTATTCTCCTTCAGTCTTCATTCTTAAAAAAAATTTTAAGTTCTCCTTAGTAGTCCTGGTAACCCTGTTTTGAATATGCTGTAGTCCGAGTTTATCTTTTTTACACAAGGGTGGATTGTGTGCTGTATTTCAGAGGGCATCTTCCCAATAATTTGTCACAAGTACCCTTTCTTTAGACTACACCTTGGCTGATGCATCTTAGACATTGTGTCCACAGACAAGGAAATAGGCAGTGAAAGTCTGCATATGTCAATGGGAAGCTTCTTACTGATTTCAGTGCAGTCAGGGTTATTCTCAACACTGTTCTTGGAAGAACAAAGCTGTTAATTTATTCAAATTTGATTTTTAGAAGATTTCACAAAAATTATTCTGAAAATTAATGGATTCAGGTGGCAAGAAGCGTTAAGTTGCAAAGTGAACCATTTACAGATGGTTGCCTTTCTCCGTGTTGATTCAGGTGAAACTGAGCTGCTCATTTCTTTCTTGAAGTTCAAACACAAAAAAGTACAGCTTTCAAAACTCATCCTCTAAGGAATCACAGATGCTCAGAACTTCTGAGCGCCACTGACTGAAAGCAGACAATTGGGTGGAAGATTTATTTGTAGAGAGCAAAAACTAAAAGAAATGTGTCTGTTGACAGAAAAAGATTATAAAAATCTAGTTAGATGCTAGAAGAAGAGTGTATAAATTAAAAAGACGAACTATGTGTTGTAAGCAAACTCTTACATAAAACATTACTTTAATTGCATTTATGCTGCTATTATGTATGATACACTAATAAAGTCAGCTCTGAAGCCTAATTGTCTACTGTTGCACATCTAACACTGCTGCAGAGAGCGTGAAACAAAAGTGGCCTATGTTTATTTTGCAGAACTGCACACGGCTACTCAGGACACGAGGTAGTGAAGCTCCACTGTAGTTTGGGTTTACACACTTGCATAAGTAACTCTTAATTTTTTTCAATGCAGTTTCAGTCTAACTTTTATTTGCAGTTTTTCACCTTTGAACAATACAAGAAGCTACTAGGATATGCATCATTACCTCCAGGACTGGTATGTATGGATACAGCTTCATGTTCTAATATGTGTATACTAAACAGTCCCATCCATTTTCTCCCATAGAAAGAGCCCAAAATTAAAGAGGCCAGCTCAACCAATAGTTTTTCAGAATAGACTTGTCCCTTGAAAACATTGTAACAGAATTTATCAAAATTATGTTAATTTTTATATCAAACGCCTTCAAAATAATTCCCTACGCCATCAAAACATTTGTTAACATGGATAGCAACAGTCACCATGGAGAGTCTGTATGCAGCTTCTCATTCTTCATTCTTGCAAAATAACAAAAAACAGTTGAACATTATTGATTTTTATTTATTCATGTGATGGTGACTAGAGATCTCATCAGGTATCAAAGTGCTATCTTGCAAGACACGGTGCAACTATAGCAAAGGTATAGACCTCAGTCTTATTCTAAAGACTTCATAACAGAAACATAAACTGTTGCTAGGAAGCTGATACCTCCTTTGAAGTCAATGGCAAAACTCCCCTATACAAGAGTGGAGTTAGGATTTCGTCTCAAGAACATAACTTTTAAAAACAAAATACAGGACATACACACACACGAAAATGTTTTAATGCCAAAATGGAGCTTACATGTGTTGTCTGCATTCTCATATATAGGGCTCAATTCTGCTATCGTACCATTTGGAATAAATAACTTTTTATAAGAATTACTGCTTTCTGTAGTGTAAGAATGTAAGTAAAAGCGAATACATGTTTGCACAGTAATGGCATCACTGTAGGAAACAATTGATATCTTTATGGTTACGCTATAAAGGTTTTGGTAATGAATGTTGCCTAATACTGATCGTGATAATATTTTCAGAAAAAAAAAAAAAAAAAGAGTGCACATGACTTCTATGGGAGATGCTGGCCAGCTTTCCCCCAAATCATAAGGCTTTGTTTAAAGGTCATTTTTAACTAGCAAGTTGTTTTTCTCTTGAAAATTTTCAGTAAGTTCTCATTCAATATTTTTACTTTAATCTCTGGCTTCCTTCCAGTTTACTTATTTTGCATTCGTTATACATTTTTTTTTCTCTGTAGAGACTCCTGCATTTTGCTTATAATTATCAATGTATCAGAGCCTTAAGCAAGACTGAAAATGTGAATTATCTGGAAGAGAGTAAATACCCTCTTTGTTTGTTAAATAACAAACAATAAAATCCTGAACACCTGTATTATAGCTTTCATGGTCAAATGAATTGGTTTTGAATTGGAATTTGGTTTATAGTTTTGGCTCTCAAGAGAGAAGTTTGTGATGACTGAAGGAAATATGTAAAGTCTTTTCTTGTAACAACAAATAACTCTCCAAGCCATATAAACCAAAATGACATCAGAAAAAAAGGAGACATTTGCTTTATCATTATTTCAGGCATCTTTCAAACAGTATTACTGCCATTTCCATTTGCCTTCCATTGCAGCAACTGAATGGTCATGGAAGCATATTAACCAGTTTAAAGCAAGTTTCCTTTTCCTCTTTATTATTCCACTGACCCTATAGCTGTTTACAGTATCTCCTATTTTGTCTTGGGGTTTTTTCAGTAGGCTCTTTTCTTCCTTAGATGTAAATAGAGAGGCTGATATTTATTCTCTAACGAGTGGAAAGAACAGAGTTCAAGGTTCCATAGTACACCATGACTTTTTTTGGAGGACAACAGGCTGTGAAGTTGTAACATGCAACAGCTGACCAAAATCTGCTCTGATTCATATACCAGAGGCAGCAACCACCAGACACCTCTGACATTTTTAGTGCAATTCTGTTACCATAGAGGCATTTTTGCCCCTAAGATAGCCATGGTAGTGATGGAAAAAGATGACTGAGAGGGTCTAAGCTAGGCAGAATACTTCTAGGTGCCTCAACAGACCTCATATCAAGACAACGTTTACTGTTAAAACAGAAATGCATACCTTAACAACATCTTCCTGATGGCCTGAGTCTTGTGGTTGATGGCGAAAGGGATAGGTTATGTTTCCATCTCATACTGGAAAAATAGATTTGTTGGTGGCACAGCATTCTTCAAAGGCAGTAAGGATGGAGCTTGCCACTACCCTCCTAACTTACTATTCTTCTCTTTCTTGAGCTCTCAAGAGTCGCTGCTAAAATCCCTCTGTATTGAGTAAGTTACTTTTCTGACCATTGGTTTCCTTGAATTTCAGCAAATGTACTCAGTGTTTATATGTTTTGGTCCTGTGACTCTTTTCAGCCCCTAGAAAGTTTGGAGATGTTAAACAGAGGCAATAAATGTGTAAAATGGTCACAAAAATTAACCCCTCTGAATTTTCTCAATTGGCCTAAATATTTCAATATTCTTTTTGTGTTACAAACAAATTATGGTATTTTAAAATGCTGTGTCATGATGGAAAGCAAAGCAGCGAATATCTCCATTTCTATGGCTGTAATGTACCATCAGCTTCTGAGTAAATGGAGTTGGTTCATCCTCACAGAGGATGCTGACATTTCCACGTGTGCCACTCATTCCCCTATAAACCTTTTCAGGATGGATATTTTCTTAGGAGGACTTTTCTTCTACTGGTGCAATTTGCTCAAGTACTGCCCTATTTGAATTCCTTGCATTTCTTTTATTTTTTTTAAGTTAATATGTTAGTGTTATATGCTTAATGCTCAGTGCAGAGTTTTTATTTTTTCCAGTGGTGCCTAACTGCATTTAATATTTGTGGTTTTATTCAGACTCCACCCAAAGATAACATGAGAGCATTGTTTTTCCATGTTTTCATAATAAATTGGTACCACAATTTTTCTTCCAGCTGAAAAGAGAATTCATTGACAGTGCTATGACATTTTATTTTTTATTTTTTGGAATGTGGCTTATGTCTATTGTCATATTGTCTTCGTGAACTGTCGGCACCTAATCGAGGGCTAAAGTTGTTTAGTAATAGAATACTGCTGCATTACTGTAATCCTGCAGTTTTCATTGTATCATTTAGTTTCACAGTCTGATGTATGGGAAATTGTACTCCTTAATTTTTAACTTTAATTTTAACTTTCCTAGGCATTTGCCGTTGCTGGCTTGGGATCTGGGTTGACAGAGGCAGTTGTGGTTAACCCTTTTGAAGTAGTAAAGGTTACCTTACAGACAAATCGGAACGCCTTCACAGAGGTATGAGATTTGCTCCATTCTTCTTTTTCTGCTTTATGAGGCATAATGCACTTCAAAGTTCATATTTTGGGTTGATGCAAATGACTGTCCCACGACCTTAACAGAAATGGAAAAAGAGAGACAAGCCTCAGTAGACAATACCTTCAGATATGCTTAGAGATGCATACAGTATTGTCAGCGGTGTCAGCATCTCCATTTTAAACATTCTGTGCCTGAAGTGCACCTTCATCCCTCCACAGCAGCCCAGCACTGTGAGGAACTGTAATCCAGAACTATGAACCTGAGCCCCTTGTACCCAGTGCATTTGTCCCAGCAGGCTCCAGATTTCAAGTGAGCACCAAAGGTTAGCATAAAACACCACAGCCCCATGCCCTAGCTGGGGTCCAGCTGCTGTATTTTATGTTAAAAATGTAGCTGGTAGATTTCAGAGTCTTGGATGAAATTATTTGTATTATAGGTCTTCACATTTATAAGCATGAACCGGGAAATAGTTGTATAATAAAGCACACCGATAATTTAAATTCCTGTTTCACTTCAGCATTTTATTATTCAAATTTTGTTTCACTTTGTCCGCAGTTCTGGATACTGCTGAAAGGGGAAAAAGATTAAACTGGAAAACAGTGATTCATCAAAATCAAGTGTTCCCAGGAAAGCACCAGCTTCAATTAATTTTAATGTAGAAAATGTTCCAGGCTAAAGTGAAGGAAGGCAGTCACGCAGTTCCTTCTTTCTTTTCTCCGTGAATAAGACTAGCAGTTGTCAAATCAGCTTTTTCAAAATCTTTTGAGAAATCAGCTGTACCATGGTAGAAGGACTAATCACATGGCATGAAAAGGTTGGCTGAATCCCTGGTGAGGCATGATTTTTGCATATTCTACTATTAAGTTTTGACTGAGTTAATACTTGCATGCCTTGTAGCACCCATCTGCATAAACTGAACACTTTTGGGAGATGCCCAGTGAAGAGATTTATCATCTCTCCATTTACATAAGCTGTTTGGGCCAAGCTCCTCAGGTACCCTCTGGCAAAATACTGCCACTGATTTCCAAATGTCATAGACTAGCTGGTACCTACTCTGTAACTCATCCAGGGAAGCATTCTCTTTCAGAATAAATTTTAAAACATTTGGTGAATTTCTGTTCAATTCTCAATGCATGTGAAAGAGATGTTTGGCTGCTCCCAGTCTCCAGCCTAGACATTTTTTAACCATGGGCAGCAAAGCCACTGAAAGAGAGCTGATACAGTACAGGAGTAAAGGGTTAGGGTCCTGGAAGGAGAGAGACTAAAAGTGGGGGAAAGGAATGTGTGAGAAGATCTCTCTCTTATGAAAAAATTATGGGCTACGACTGCTCCGGCAGTAGTAAACTGAGCAGATATTCTGGATCTTTCTGCCTCACAGCTGTGAAGATACAATTAATCTTTCTTAATAGAACCTCTGGGTTTGAGTGTAAATACACCAGTATTATGTTTTGAGCAAACCAGTTCCTGTAAAGTTGCAAGAGACTGATATATCCTTTCACTTCATAAATGTTTATTTTTTTCTCTATTGCAAACTTTATAACAAAGTCTAGGGTGTTTTAGTTAGCAAATTTTATGCAATTACTTACTGTCATTACAGCATCCCTTCCTTGGTGATCCTCAGAACACTCCAATAATCACAGTGTAGCTGTTCAAAAGAGGTTTTTTTTGTTTAGGTGAATGTTCTTTCAATTTAATTTAAATGCAAATGTTCACAAAATCCAAATAATAGTATATTATCATACAAATAAAATTGTAAAATAATGCTATCAGGACTCTACTGGGAACCTAGTTTACACCTAAAATATAAATAAAAGTGTCTACTTGCCCTAATGAAAAAAGCCAAGGGACTGAAGTTCTTAAATCACTAAGATAGTTAAATCACAGACATGTCAAAGTTTAATATATCTTTAAAAAAAAAGTGTTAGAATTTCACACTTTTCTGTAAATCAGGAAAACGCCAGTGACTTCATTACCATGATCTCAAGTTCTCATTAATAACATGTTAAAGAACATTCCACACTAAAGCATGTAAACTCAAGCCTATTGGGAGAAGCATGTGCATGTTACATTATACAGCGTAAGGCAATGGTACGCTCATTTCGTTACCATGCACTGTTTTTCTAAAAGCTTTAAGTGAAGTATGTACCTATCCTATTGTGTAGCTTTCATATTATATCATGAAACTTAATGCAGTTCACATATTTCTTTGACTATTGTATTGAAATAATAAATATATCTTGTTTAAAAGGAACAAGGAAGAGCATGAACATATACACCCACACCCAGACTCCTGCACACCCCCAAAGCAAATATTCACACGTTACGGTGACAGCTGAATTATTCTGTGGCACCAGATCATCTTTCTAGGGCTGATAGGTTTAAAGAGGAAGGCCATTATAAATCACGTATCGGAACTTTTGTAATGTGGATTGCTACAGGTAAAAATAACGGTGACTTTTTGTTAAGGTAAACTGCTAGAAACACTGTGTTACAGAATCACAGAATCACAGAATCGCAAGGGTTGGAAAGGACCTCGGGAGATCATCTAGTCCAACCCCCCTGCTAAAGCAGGCTCTCCTAGAGCATTCTACACAGGACTTCGTCCAGGCGGGCTTTGAATATCTCCAGAGAAGGAGACTCCACAACCTCCCTGGGCAGCCTGTTCCAGTGCTCTGTCACCCTTAGAGTAAAGAAGTTTTTCCTCATATTCAACTGAAACCTCTTATGTTCCAGTTTGCACCCGTTGCCCCTAGTCCTGTTGCTGGACACCACTGCAAACAGACTGCTTCCATC
>NW_009260791.1:5089852-5099960 GCF_000687185.1 Egretta garzetta
GTCCCGCTGAATGGCAGCGCAGCCTTCCAGTGTATCAGCCACTCCTCCCAGTTTTGTGTCGTCAGCGAACTTGCTGATGGTACACTCCGTCCCCTCGTCCAGGTCATTGATGAACAAGTTGAACAAGACTGGGCCAAGTACCGAGCCCTGGGGAACTCCACTAGCTACCGGCATCCAACTGGACTCTGCCCCGCCGATCAGAACCCTCTGAGCCCTGTTGTTTGGTTTTCTTTTTTTTTTTTTATCTTTTCCCTATAGCCATGGATAACTCACTGGCTATAGAAGCTGGTGTGGTAATAAAAATCTTCTCACCTAACTTAAGAGTTGTGATTAATTAAACAAATACAAGTTTCTGCTTTATGATGAGAAGAATCTGACTCCAGATTCCACTTACTAGGTCTCTATTAAGTATAAGTCAACAGTTGTGTGAAGTGAATTAAACTCCAGATGTTTATACAACAAATTCCTCCATCTGAATTAGTCATCCTAGGGTCCTTCCATCATCAGTGATGAAACACAGCCCTTCTATAGCTTGATCAGCTGACATTTTAGATGCCTAATTTGGATGAAGTGAAATGCTGTCTAGGAGAGCCCTTCTTATTGCTAAAGGGCTGAAAAAGGGAGTCTTTTAGAGTAGCTCAGGTGTAGATGTAGACATTGCAGGTATCTACATTTGGACTGATGAATCCCATCTCAGGTGTTCAGCAAGTGATAGGCTTCCCTTCTGAGTCAGTACATCCATATTCAGGATGATACCAAGCAATACCTTACTGTTGAAAGCTGCCTGTATGCAGCTTAAATCACTTTATTTGGGACCACTAGTTATTTTTAAAGATCTAATCCTCGGGTTTTGTGCATGAGAAAGGATAGCAATACTAGCAATAACAATTGCTAGTGTCTGGACCGTATTCCATGTTGGGTATCTACATTTTAGAATAGATTCTGATCTGAGTCCCTGGGCGTAGTTAGAAAAGTAAACTACAGTAAAATGTATGTGGAGCATTAACAGGATAATATTAGTTACCATATATGAAAAAAAAAAACAGAATGAAACTTAGTATCAAAGACTAAACTTGTCAGTCACCTAAATAAGCAATCATATGCTGTGTCAGATATAATCGGCGTCATTTGGCTAATGCTGTTGATCTACCACAGTGATATTTTGAAATGGAAAGCTATTAAACAAATAAGTGTATTGAAATCAGCAGCATTCACAGCGTTGTAGTCAAAATTCTTCTATATTTTCATGTTTGACCCTCCTAGTGGAAGTCATGTTTTGCCTTTCTAATTAAATATTTGGTTACCCAGAGCTGGTTTTATGCTTTGGAGAAAGCCAAATTCAAGTCAACTTTTTGAAAGGAACTTTTCTACATGTATGTAGTTAGGCAGATCCTGCCTGAGGAACTGATTGTTATGTGAGTGGATTCTGAAGAATTTTCATTCAAAGCCTTTCGTTCAATGGAAGTTGGCTGACTAAAATGATTTCTGTGCCTTTTGGGCATTATTTTCAAAACAGGATTCTAAAGTCAAATTCTTAAATCTGCACCTTGGAATTTAAATGGGTGTTCTGATTTTCAAAATCCAATGGCACTTTTTAAGTTAAATCATTCATTAGGAGAGTGAAAGAGGATTTCCAGTTGGATGCTTAAGAAAACAAACAAACAAAAAAACCCCACACCTACTTTTCAAGATTTTTAACTCTAGAAGAAGAAAGCTTAACATGTGATCTGGTTTTAAAAAGTGCTGTGTACCCAATAACTCTTTCAAAAGTCAGTGTTTTCAAGCAGTGGTTTGCATTCTTAAGAGCATGCAGAGCCTCAGAGGATCCAGAAGGGTTCCCAGACAGTAAATGTGCCTTTTGTCACCTTTCAGCCTTCTTCCTAACATTGAATTGGGAAATTGCCGAACTGATCCCCCACAGAAATACTTATATTTACAGCCTCCCTTGCTGCTCTAATTTGTGGCTCCCCAGGAGATGCTTTCCTCGCCAAAAAAAAGGCTCGCAAGGACTTGCTTCCCTAGCCATAATAGCTCAAAAAATTTCCTGTTCCAGTTCTGTCCTTTTTATCACTCCCTCACCATGTATATTCCTGTGCCATTGGTTTTACTAGAGAAGCTGGTTTTATCTTTTTATTGTCTGGAATAATTGTTATATACTCTAGTTATGTAAGGGTTTCATCTGTCATAATCTTAACAGCACAGAATCAATATAAAAAAAAAAAATTGCCAAATTCACATATTCAAAACATCTAGCTCTACCAAATCTATTTTTTTAATTATGATTTAAGACCTTTTTCTTTGCTTTAGGGATTCTTAGTCTGTTACAGTACTCAAGTGATGCCTTCATCCTTTTTCTGCAGCCAGAAAAATGGGAATTTTTTTTAATGAAAGTTGTGATTTTTACATGATCACAGGAAAGGGAAAATAATAAATATGGTGAAACTTAAGATAAAATGACAAGAACTGGCAACACTGTGTTTGTCAACAGGATTGAAATGATGCTATGGTTATTTTTTTCTTTTTGTGAAGATGATCTCTTCCTTCTTTTGCTTAACTTGTGTAGCAACCCTCTAGCTTTGTTCAAGCTCGGCAGATCATTAAAACTGATGGTCTGGGCTTCCAAGGACTCAACAAAGGGCTTACTGCAACACTGGGCCGTCACGGAGTTTTTAACATGGTTTACTTTGGATTCTACTTCAATGTGAAAAACATTCTTCCAGTCAATAAGGTAAGTTCTTCACACAATGCAGTTAGACAAACAGATAAGAGGCTTGGCTATTTAATTAACACTGTATTTTTCTGTGTAAAGCTGTGGTATTTAGTAATAAACAGTGACTAACCTAGCTCTCTGTTTTGCAGAAATCTATAGCATTTTAATGGAAGCAAACCAAGGATTTGTACTTCTCACTTTTTAAGCAAAGCTGAGTATAAATAAAGTAGTCATGTTTGAATTCTCATTTTTATGAATTTCCCTTTATACCATGGTAGCAATGTAAAAAGGCAGAAATCGAGATACAGGTATGTTATGCTTACATTAGGTATGTATGCACTTTTTGTGGTAAACTGGCTTAGAATTCTGAGAAAAAATCAGTTTCTAGAACTTCTTTCAACATTCACAAACGGGTGAAGCTTGAGGAGGTGGCAGAGCTGCAGTATGTAGAGTGTTCTGGCCTTGTGCTGGGCCTGTTCACTCAAAAGAGAGTTCAACCTAGTGTTGAAGGACGACAGGACAGATTTATTCATATGGGAGGGAACCAGCCCAAAACAGGACTTAGAGGGTCGTGCCCAGGGGCTTTACATAGTATGTCCTATGAGCAAGTTAAAAAAAAAATCTTTATAGCTGTAAGTTCACATGAAGCAATTTTATTTGATACTCTTATATTCCTTTACATAACAAAGGAAACATTTCCCTTTACAACAAAGGGAAATCATACTAATGAAAACGTGGTAATACCGGCAACTTTCTAAAGGACTGTGTGAGCAAGAGCTAATGGTTTATTAATGACTCCAAAATGTTACTTGCTGAACTGAGTTTTCACTAATGTGATTTTTAGATGATGACAGTTAAACAGTCACAGGTGTTCCCTTTATACCATGGTAGCAATGTAAAAAGGCAGAAATCGAGATACAGGTATGTTATGCTTACATTAGGTATGTATGCACTTTTTGTGGTAAACTGGCTTAGAATTCTGAGAAAAAATCGGTTTCTAGAACTTCTTTCAACATTCACAAACGGGTGAAGCTTGAGGAGGTGGCAGAGCTGCAGTATGTAGAGTGTTCTGGCCTTGTGCTGGGCCTGTTCACTCAAAAGAGAGTTCAACCTAGTGTTGAAGGACGACAGGACAGATTTATTCATATGGGAGGGAACCAGCCCAAAACAGGACTTAGAGGGTCGTGCCCAGGGGCTTTACATAGTATGTCCTATGAGCAAGTTAAAAAAAAAAATCTTTATAGCTGTAAGTTCACATGAAGCAATTTTATTTGATACTCTTATATTCCTTTACATAACAAAGGAAACATTTCCCTTTACAACAAAGGGAAATCATACTAATGAAAACGTGGTAATACCGGCAACTTTCTAAAGGACTGTGTGAGCAAGAGCTAATGGTTTATTAATGACTCCAAAATGTTACTTGCTGAACTGAGTTTTCACTAATGTGATTTTTAGATGATGACAGTTAAACAGTCACAGGTGTAATATGTAGTGATATTCATATAAGAAGCTGCAATTTACATCAAAAGGGATCAGTTTCTATTCCCAGATGAAGTAACACCTCTTTTTTTTTCTGTACTTCTGAGTAGCCTGGTATTTTTGTTGGCAACATTGTGTAAATGGAGAAAAGCTCCACTTCTTATTTGCAGATCATTACAGTAAATTGAATTGCTCAAAAGCAGCTAACCCACAAGTTTCTACAAGTTTCTTTTAGTGCATTAAAGCATACTTTACAATGTACTTTAATCACACATTCTAAAAACTCAAGGCAGAAGCATGGCTTGATACTAAGATAGGAGTAAACAGGTTTATATTGATCAAAAGATTAAAAAATTATAATCAATATGCAGAACATTCAGAATCATATGCAGGTAAGGACAAAGAAGCTTGTGTGCAACTTCTATAGAAATCCTGAAGTGTTCTTGTGTAGCAATTGAAGAATAGTAATAGTATTTGGCATAATCATGCTTTCCTAGCCTTTCAGATTTAAAAAAATGGGAAATATTTATTGCATGTTTAGAAAGGTTCAGAGCTTTATGATCTGAGAGAAATTAGCACTTTATACAGACTTTGCATGCTACAGAGAATTGTTAACGTCTACAATAGATCTAGAAAACGAAAGAGAAATTACTTCAACGGTGTCAGGCAGTGGCCTGGCTGTCCTGTACATACTATCAAAAACAAAAGGCAATTTAATCAAGGGAGGATTAGATTGCATTAACTGCAAAACAGTGGAGAGGTTTGTCTTGCGCTCGACCAGTGCAAAGTGGCTTGCACGGTGGCTTGCACAGTGGCTATATCTGTGCTAGTAAATTGAGCAGCGTCACTGAAACTCAGTCATCTGTGCTGTTAAATGTTCCCTGGCACGGCTTTGGCCCAGGCCAGCCAACACTGTTCCTGGGTATGGCTTAGGAGCTAGCGCAGGCAAGGAACCGTTCCTAATAGGCATGTTTCACACAGCCAGTCTGGTTTGGATGGTAATAGCATTTAATAGCGCTAATAAAGTTAATAGGGCTCTCTAGGCCAGCTGGCATCAGTGCCATAGACAGTTCTGTACATATAGATACAGCCAATAATTCTGATCAAACTCCCATTAAAATCAATGTAAATCTTACCCTAAATTTAACAGGGTACAGATCAGGCCTCATCTGGCTTGTGTTAGCCAGCAGTGTGTCTCAGGCGTTTACATGCATTGAACTTCACTTCAGTGACTGGAAAATAGAAGTATTCAACAATATTTTGTGATCTGTAACTTAAACCTCTTCTGTCAGTAGGCAGGTGCTACAGGCTAAGAATTATCAAACCTGTACAAGGAATTTGATAGAAGCTGGTTTGCAGTTAGTCTGAAAAATATTAGCCAGTTGTAACTTTTCAAGATTTCTCACATACTTGATTTCATTACAAGACCTAATTTGTTCACTTTGTATATTTTGCGAGAAAAGAAAATCTTAAAGTCAGTCTTGTGATATTGACAAACATATAAAAATTGTGAAATAAGAATACTACACTTTTGAAATCATTTTGGCTCTTGACTATGTATCTGCTGTTCACCATCTGTAACGTAAGTGGAAAAATGTATGGAAATGTCTGTATGAGCCTTTTAGCTGTCAACGGTGCTAAACTGTGCATTAAATTTGCATCCCAATTAAGGATGTTTGCAGCTTATTTTGCCAAAAACAATAAACCTTTTATGTTGAGTGGTCAAGTGATATAAATGACATGTGTGGGTTGTAAATGTTCGTAATGAATTATTTTTCATATGTTCAGTCTATTCTGCTAAACAGACCATTTACAGCCAACCTTGTGCTCTGTTTACTGAAAATGGAATAAGCTAGGCTTGTTTCAATTGCCACTAATGTATCAACCATAGAGCATTAACAGCTATGCATCTGCGCTAGCAATCAAATCAGTCTGCAAATTTATATCGTCTCAGTTTTATGGCACCTGCCTTTATAGCGCATTTCGTAGGCGTCCAAGCCTATCATAGTTAGGTTTGATGACGAACGCTAGTTTCATTAAAACCTTTGCTCACTACCACCTCCAAGTGGCTGTCATATTTCTTGATGATATGAAATGTCCTTACTGTCTGTTAAAAGCCCCCTTTGAAACGTGGCCAACTGCAAAACTCATTTCGGGTCAGGCACTGCCTGCCCCCGCTGTCACGGATGTGCCTCCTGTCAAAAGGGCTGCTGCATCAGAGAGCAGGAGCCGAGTGGTGTGTCACTTTGTTGGAGGAGGCTCTAAATTCCTATAGGCAAAGAAGAAGAGATAGGCAACAAAAATGGTCTGTTCAGCTTAGCGAATAAACAAGAGAGTAGACAACAATTTTATTTTTAGTCATTTTCAGATCTATGCCAAGGTAGCAGTTACATGTAGGAACAGAGAGTGAAAAGGGCATGTGTTACAACACAGTTGGAAAAATGGTAAGCCAAGATGATTTAGGACAAGACTGCATCAGAGTGGGAATAGGATAACCTCAGAGCTACCATCCAAGCTCAGATTCCAGGATGACCTGTGAACTGGGAAAAAAAAAATGGCAGTGCTGTATCCAGTACGATGTTACAAGTCACCCATTGACCAGTCTCCAATCTGAGGTGTCCTGTGGCTGTGGAAACTACAGCCTGTGTTGTTTAAAGACTTCAGCCTAGGCCATCATCACCAAAGGACGTTGTACCAAAGGAGGAGAGTCTGTTGCTACCTCAGCTGTTTGTGTACTGCGGTATTCCTGTAGGCAAGACAGATACGAATTTTCAGGAGAGGAATCTTTGGTCAAAATAAAAATGTGAAGAAGAAAAAGTGAGTTTCTTCTGTTTTCCTGTGGAATTTAGGATAATGCTGAAACTGATAACCAGGTTCAACCATAGCTGACAGAGAGGCAGTCTTAAAGTAGCTAAGTTCTTGCAAGACATACAAATAAACATTTAAAAGGAGGAGAGATCCTACAAGTGCATTTTATGAGTGCCCCAGGTGAAGGAAATTTTCAGTGGGAATTTGTGCCTTATTAAACACTGAATTCCATGGGGAAAAGCCCACATAAGCCTTAGTCTGAGCTTGCTCCTTTCCAGTTATCAGTATCAATCAGTCACAAGAACCCATAGGACACCAGATTTCTTTAGTTCTGGTATTCATGGGGCTACTCTTTTTTTTTTTTTTCTTCTGTTTCATAAGTTACTGTATAGCTGAGACTGAAGACAGATAGTGCAGACAATGGTACTGGGTGCAGCGGTAAGCAATAAGCCATCCTTGTCTGGGTGCCCTTTCCTGCATAGTTAGTGTCTTAATGGTGCCATGAAAAGGTGACCTGCTTGTAACCCCAACACTTTATGAACAGTCTGATCATCTACATGGGAGAGCTGAGTCTCCAGAATTCTGTACATTTTGTATTTGGTGATCACGTATTTGTTGTCTCTTGGGTTTTTATTTACATCAGAACTTCTTTGGTGCAGTTGTTTGTTTTAGGACTAAATGAAGTGAAGTCCTAGCCTTGCCCTATGGGTCCAAAAGGTTATAGAAAAAGACTAAATAATAGATAATAATGCTACTTATAAATCTGGAGTAAGATTAATAATTTTATCAGGAAGTTGTATTGTGAAAAAAAAAATCACTGAGAGGATTGCAAACTTTTTGGAAATGTATACCCCGTACAGCAGACAGCTATGTCACTCTGGGGACTAGCCAGGAGATTTGTCCTAGTGGCTGTCATTCATCTTCTTATGCTGTCAGACATCTGACAGGTGGATTTTAAAAACTTAAATAAATGTCTGCTGCAATGAGATTGCAGTCAAGGAGGAATCTGAGATAATACCAGAATGAAAAAGCACGTTCAATTCAAACAAAATGCAGCTATGACTGTGCATTTTGGAATGCCTCTCCTGGTCATCAATATGTTTATTGTAGTTATAATTTCAGCATTTCTGATGCATCTTGACAAAGGTCAGACCTTCATTGTACTAATCAGACAGCAAGATATAGTTTACAATAAGGAGCTTACTATCTAAATGCATGAGATGGACGGAAGTTCAGGATCAATAAAAGTATGAACCTTTTCCTTAAGTTGTAGACAAATCTTGATTAAATCACAACCATATTCTTTAAAAGAATCAAAGCATGATGTTATCACAATGGTGATGGGACTCGCTTTCATCTTTTCATTTTCACCCTTTCTGGAGCCTTGCAGTGAGTCCACATCATTTTTTCCTCCTTACTGCTGATTTCTGCCAGGAGTTCACATGCCTCCAAGCCATCTGATCACATCTGTACCAGTCTCTCCCTCTCTAAGAGTAAAATTTGACAACCTTTCTTTCCAGCTCTCCTCTGATGGGTTCTGGCTCGGTGTCTGTGTTTAAAGCAACTCCTTTGAGTTTTTCATGTGTTCCTTGTTGGTTTTCTGAAAGCTATCTCCCACCTTGCCTCTGTCTGAATATACCTTTTTTCCTCTGTCTTGGAAGCTCCCCTTCCTCAGACCCATGTGTTCTTATCTTCTACTGTCTGTTGCCGTAGGAATCTCCTTTTAGCGATTAAAAACAATTAACAGGCTGGCTAAAGCAGCAACTTACAGCCTGTTTTGCTGCCAAACGCTTGATTATAATCAATGTAGCCTAGGTCAGGTCTTGTGGCACCTCTTAGCTCACCGTAAGGGTTCCTATGCTATTACGCTTCACCTTAGCCAAAAATGCCAAGAAGCAACTCTACCTGCCCCTTATTTCTGGCCTATCTCCCTTTTCAGTCCCATAATTCCTAGGTATGCCGGGCAGAACCAGAGTTGGCCATCCCAAAACCTTGTCTCTTGAAGTCCTCCTTGTCACACACAAGGACATGGAATGTGCAACACACAGTGCAAAGCCTCTCAACTCCATTCCTGGCTTCTCCGCTGACCTGTTATGTGACCTTGAGCAAATGTATTTAAATTTAGCAGTCATTGCAAATCACTTTCGGCACTTTTGTGCCAAGTGCAACTCATCTATAAAACTAATATTATGGCTTATATTTTCAAAGGAGTTTAACGCAAATACTCCAGTCCACGTATTAGTTTCGGGCTAACTTCAGTAGGCTGCGTTGCAGGTACCAACTTCAAATATGATCCTATCGTTATTCTTTATTCTTCATGCTAATTGTAAGGAACCGGCATTCTCCTTATCCAGTAAGCATTATTCTTTTATAGTGAACTTATCTATGAGGTGCTCAGAAGTACTAAAACATACTTATAGACATATTCTTTCTCATAAGATACATACCTTCATCAACTGAAAAAAACAAAAGAAAGGGTGAAAAGATCTCAAGGCAAACATCCAAATACTGAAGTAAACAAACATCTAAAAATAGCTTCAGTTAGACAAATCAATATTTATTCATCTTTGAGTTTATTGATTTTTTATAAGTTTTTTTGCGACATGTTCTGCCACTTTTGCTCAGACTGAACAGGGAAAAACAACTCATGTTCCTGAGTGTCACTGCTGGTCGGGTTTCTAAACTCTGTTATGCATGTTGGTGAACTGTCCATGTTATCTGTTTCTGGTTACTTCAAGCAACCTATCTTAGGAGCTATTCCTTTGAAGGTACCTACTTCTCTCCACTGCATATGCAAGTGTGGTGTCCTACCTTTGAACCGTTGGATTGCATCTAAGATAGTTATCTAAATCAGTAGAAATATATCTGCTATGGTGATTCATTATCGATTCTAAAATGAATCTTTGGTTATTCTGAAAAAATTAAATTAACTGAGTTCCAAGCATACATGCCTTGCCCAAAGGGTTATTTCATTGCTGGATTAATATCTATGCTGCTTATTGAATTAAGTGACCTTCCTTCAGTATGGACAAAGATAGTCTGGAAGATTTTGACTGAGATCAAAGTTTTAAACAAGGGTTTTGACAAAGTTCCCAGCAAATAAACAAG
>NW_009260791.1:5100006-5118354 GCF_000687185.1 Egretta garzetta
TAAAACTGTCTCCAGTGGGTGACACTCTTGTACGCAGGTGTGTGTGTGCTAGATTTAGGGCTAGAATTTTCTGTTGCTAGAAATTATGGAATATAAGAGAAGGAATTAAGCAGTATATGGTTCAGGAGGAACTTATGGAGTCTCCGCTTACTTAAAAATATTATGATAGGAGTAATGAAGTATAAAAAGCAGAGATAACATCTCAAAATTTTTTCTCCCAAGGAAAGCAAGGAAATCCAGCAGGACATACATAGATCTGGCATTTATTAGTGATGCCTACTTGTCTCTTTATTTCTGATGGCTGCTGGTGCTCACAGGGCAGGGACTCAGGTGTACAGGAAATGTGATTGTGAAGAGCGCAGTAAAAAGGTGAGATGATCACAGATTACGTTATCCAACCACGGCAACATTATTCCATTGTGAATAAGCAAACTGGTATTTCACTTCCTTGTGGTAAACTGTACTGTGCTGTGTCACGATCTAAAATCAAGTTTCTGTTCTACATGTTTTAGTCATGCTGCAGAAAAATCACCTTTGCCTAAGAACAGAATTCATATATGGTTTTCCTCCAGTTCTGCCATTTAAGAAAGCAAGAGGAGCTTGTCAGAATTGTTTTTTCTTATGTACCAAATATGAAACATATAATATTCAGTCAGTGAACTCATGGTGCAGAATTTCATTACGATAACATTATGATAACTGCCTCTGCTAGCCACTTGCAGCATTCTCACTAGACAGGTGTGTTATCCTCATGTCTCCTTTCACAGCATCCTACACTGTTAGGAATATTTTGGCATTGTCCATGGGGTAGGAAAAGGACAGATTTCGGTATAAAAAGAAAGGCACTGCTTCCTGATAGCACCAACTTACACCTGCATGGCAGACAGCCAATGGTCCTTTGGCCATCTAAGCAGAGATGTAGACAGAGGCATAAATTGTGTTTGGGGACCTCTTTTTTCACTTGGAAGCAGCAGCACAGTAAAAAGCCACTACTCTGTGCTTTTAAAAAAAAAAAAAAACTTAGATTATTTTTAACACCTAAATTAGTTTTGAATCTGTTATACAAATGAAATGATGCAGACATTACAGTGACAAATGCCACAAAAACCTTTCCCATGAGAAATGTCATAAAAAAAATCTGGTTCTATAGCAAAGCTAGTGTATACCATAGCACATTTGGTTAGAATCCAGTTTTGCGAATGAGCAAAATGCTGCTTTTCAACATTTTCTGCCTCACAAATACTGGAATAGAAATAAAGCAATCCATGGTTGTTCCCCTTCAGTGGTGTTGGTGCAGTGTCTGGTTTCAATAGATGCTCACTTGATCAGACACACGCTATATCCTCTACCCTGTGGCACTCTCAAGCACAAAGCAGGCAATGCTGGCATTAGGAGTTCACCAAAATATGAAAATGTTCGATCAGTCAAATATAAGGGATTTTTCAGGAGCAGAAAGGCTTGGAATTCTATGCTTAGCAAGTAAATATTCTTGCCTGATACATATTGCCTAGCCCAGAGGGCACCCCACTGTGCTTGGCGCTATGGAAGGAGGTGTCCTTGCACCAAATTGCTTGACAAAGGTGTTTCAGACCATTCTGGACTGCGAAAAGTCAGCACAGCAGTGGCAGCATCCTCACTGAGGCCTGTGTTGAGGAGGTGAGCACAATCTGGAACAGCCCTTAGCTCTCAGGTGTGGGTATGTCATACACCTGCTGCCTGGAGGTGGGTAGGCACCGTGCTGGAGCAGGGCACCCATACTGCTGCCCCTCGAGCTTCAAAAGGGGTCCTTTTTTCTTCTCTAGATACCAGAAATATTGGCTTTATTTTATTTGCGTTTAAACCACTGTCAGTATGGACAGAATAAAGAGAAATTCACTGCTAAGCATTTTGCTAATAAAGTCTTGCAATTCTTTATGTACCACAAGCCATTCTAATTTTTAAAAAGTACTACCAGTAC
This sequence comes from Egretta garzetta, assembly GCF_000687185.1. Classification (NCBI taxonomy): domain Eukaryota; kingdom Metazoa; phylum Chordata; class Aves; order Pelecaniformes; family Ardeidae; genus Egretta; species Egretta garzetta. The sequence continues at coordinate 5,101,964 of NW_009260791.1, forward strand.
GTTTCATGTTTTGTGAAATCAAGGTGTTGAGTTTTTCTGTAAGTAATAAAAAGCCCTGTTGATTTTGACATTTCTCTCTAAACACCTGTATGGACTTTGTCCAATGCATATTATGGAAGTCTTGTTGCTAATCTGGAAAGGAAAACTTTTTCTTTGTTTCCTTTTTCAGCCACAAATGTACAGGTTTAAGAAACAAAAAACTCTTTCATTTTAATATTGTGTTGATGTTATAACATGGCAAGATCATTTGTTATTTTACTGATGATTTTCTACAATTAAAGTACCTTCATGAAAAAAAAAAATAGAAGTGCATATAGAGAGTCTGATACAGCAAAAAAGCATCCTTGCTGTTGAAGACCAAGAGCAAAGAAATGCGTGCATAGGAAATGCACTGGAACACGCTTCCCTGTGATTTCCACTATTTAGAGAAATAGGATAAAACTTGTTTCAAGAGGCCTTGACTCCCAGATACACTCCGAGTTCTTTGAAGTCATACAAAATGCCAAGGTAGGAGGTCTTTCTCGGATCAAATAAAACTCCGTTGGACTGTGAACTGTGAGCGAGCCCTGAAGTTCTCAGATGCACTTCTAACCTGCTTCTAACTTTTACCATGAGTGTATAGTAGGGTTCAGAAACAATCTGTTGTAAATTCTTCAGCCAATTAGCTGAGCGAGTTACCGCCATTTATAATGCGCAGAACGGGGAGGCTCCTTGGCCGTTGCGCCGAGTTGGATTGTTAATAACAGGAAGCTAGCACTTCTCAGTACAGTGGATCAGCTACATGTGAAAATAAATGTAAAAAACCTGGAGGGGAATGGCAGCAGACTGAGATTAGCCTTTATTTAATTTAGCATTTGGGGGTCCAACACACAAATGAGTGTTTTAGTAGGCTTCATGGTGGAAGTTGCTGTCATTTGTAAAATATTCTGGCCAATTAGCTAATAGTGTGCTTGGATTTCTCCTGTTTTGATACAGTAATACTAAGTACATTGTGAAGCCCAATTATACAAATCATCCCCATATGCCATACCAGTCTTTCTTTATGAACTGTGTTTATAAATCCTGTGTGAGGAAATGTGTACTTCAGCAATTTAGACCATGTGTAAAAACATAGCCAATAGGATTGTCAAGAAAACAAGTTCCAGCATAGGAAATCCTAATGTGTTCCGCTAAAATAACACGAGTGTGTTGTGTTGTGTGAGTTTACTGATTAAATGCATATTACTTTATAGTGCTTAACCTGCAGAGATCCTTCCGTTTCCCTTTTTATTCTTTCTTTCTTTCTTTCTTTCTCTCTTTTTTTGTAGGATCCAAATTTGGAGTTTTTGAGGAAATTTGGAATTGGGCTAGTCTCAGGAACAATAGCCTCAATTATTAACATTCCTTTTGATGTTGCAAAAAGTAGGATTCAAGGACCACAGCCAGTTCCTGGAGAGATCAAGTACAGAACCTGTTTTAAAACTATGGCAACAGTCTATAAAGAGGAAGGGTAAAACATTCTTATTTTAATAAATGTCCAGACCTCTGTTTTAGTTCATATGGGTCCATAAAACCGTGTTGTTATATTTCTGATTTGACGAGGACCATTAAGCCACCCTGAACTCACGCAGCAAAAGAGCACTATGTAACATTTTGAAAATGTATTTTAGAATTACAAGGAGATACCCTCCTACTCCGTGTGAACTTTTACAAAAGACTTACAAGATGATTATTGGGTTGTCAAAATTTATGTTCCACAAATAAATGCTTCATATATGTTGTGTAATTTTTCAACTCTTCATTCTGTAAAATGAAAATATCAACAGAAAACAGAGTATTTCCCAATTTTATCTAATTGTAATTATACAGACCTCTATACCTTTAAAATGACTGCTGAAATAATTAAATCGGGGACAGATCCTTGTGGCAATAGCTTTTTCCAACTTTGTAAAATATTTCTCAAGTCGGGACCGAGCTGTAGCTTTGCTATTCAATTATAGCAGTCATTTTGTCCATGTATGTGGCTGTTGTTAACAGACTTGTCTTGAAAGTAAAACCATCTCACTGATTAAAGTCATATTTCTGATTGGCTAGGCTCACAACGTAGCTTTTGTGACTGAACATTGATTAACTTTTTCTCTTCATCTGATCTGCCTCTGTAAAATGTTAAAATCCAGATACTGACTGCTATCGAACATGTCTAATTTTAAATAATTGCTTCTAAGTGCTCTGCCATCATTTTAACAAACACAACCTAAAATTCCATTCTTCTTTTAGAGCAAGAATATTGTTTGAAATGTTTTGTTTGTTTTTCTTCTGCTACAGATTTCTGGCTCTCTACAAAGGCTTGGTTCCCAAGATCATGAGGCTTGGTCCAGGTAATTTTCACTCCGTCATTTCTATATTGCTTTTCTTGCTTTCTCTTCCCGTTTTTCGGTTTCTTGAAAAAAATGTAGGCAGCATCAGTCAAATAAATGAAACAGTGTACCAGAAATAATCAAAATCTCTTCCATCTTTGAAAGATTTCTTCTGATAATAGCATCATCTAATAGTATCATAGATGGATTTGGCTAAATATGTGTCTAAAAAGAATTTACACATACACATCAGATGATTGCAGATCCAAGTAACTGCTGGTTTGTGCAATTATTTTATTTGCAAACAAGCCAAATGCATCCACGCAAATGTCAGAACTGTAATACATTTGAAAGTGTTTCTTGAATCTTGTCCTATTCCTTCTAATGTGATTTTTTTGGTTTCACTAGGACTATTCTGTACCCATGTAAAGTCATGTTAAAATGCTGGTTAAGAGACTCTGGTATAAATGCTGTCAACTAGTTGAAGCATAGCCCAAGCGTATCAAATTCCAGTTACTTTCTTTTTCCCGTGCTCTGTGGGGGCTGTAAAGAACAGACACTAAAAGACTGATAGCATGAGCTGGGAAGAGACTTGCTCAGCCCTAGAAGGCTAAGAGGACAAGGACAGCTTAAACCTGAGCTTATCAAGTGACCCCTTCTCACTGGTTGCTACTCCAACTGCGGGAGCACAGTGGTTGAGAGCTAGCTCTTCTTTGACTTTTAGGCTATTTTTCCCTGACTGGTTTTGATTAATCATGAAAGCAAAGCACTGGGCCCTTAGACTTTGCCAGCCCACAGAGGCAGCCTGTGTCAAAAAGAGCAGAAGCCCCAGTTTGAACAGTATCCCATTGCTGTGAAATTGTATTTCCAATTGTTCAAGGTGGTTTAATAGGCAAGAACACACATGGTTAAAAGCAAGTAGGTACAGAGTCTGTTCCACAGTATAAAGGAAGCATTAGGTTTGTCTGTAAATGTTTGCACATCCAATCCATCTGGCTGAGTGCTAGACCATGCCTGGTTATTGTGCAGGGTAAAGGAAGAAGGTGGGAAGGGGAAACAAGGCAGCTAGGCATAACTCTGGAGCTAAAAGCCTTTTCCCTCATACTCCAAAGATACTAGATTACACATGGGACAAAGAAAAGGCAGGGGTTCGCTTCCCCAGTACCTGTGAGCACAGCAGATTTTGGAATAAAATTTTCCATCTTACAAAGGACTATGCCTTCTGGCCCAGATCCAGCAAGTCAGTTAAGTGCGCACCTTGTTTTAAACACTTTTGTAGTCCCGTTGACTAATATATAGATTTGGCTTTCCCATGAAATAATAATGCAATCTTTATTGTGGCTGGAAAAGTAATTCCTTCGTTCAACATGTGAATGCTTTCAGGAAAAGAGATACACAAACCGATCACACAATACGAGAACTGGAATCGGCCTTGACTTGAGTTCGAATCACATCTTAGACACTGTGTCTGTGAGATGTTTGTTGGTTAAAGCCTTTTGCAACCTTTTGCTCTGCCTACCTCTCTGTTCATAGAGGATTTCAAGTCTGATGATGGTTCATTAGGATAAATGACATCAGAAAACTCACATGGTAGTTCTGTGTGCCTGGGTGTCTGAGCCTATCCCATTTATCTGGAAAGGTCAGCCCAGTTCAGCAGAAGACTTCTTTGTTAGAGGTGCCTCTCTTAGCCTGCTAGCTGAGCCAACAGGCAAAGGCAAAGGAAAGAAAATATTTGTGCTCCAGCGCTGACACCCACAAGTAGCATGTTGTAACACACTTTTACTCCTGCATCCTGGAATCTGATTCTCCTTCCCCATCTTCTCCAGCTAGAAGCTTCACTGCATGCTTAGTTATATACACATATATATATATGTATATATATATATATGCACCTTCTGAAATGTTCCCTTATTTAGCTCGTACATAAATTACAGCCTGGTTACAGAAGTCTGGCGTCACTAACAGTAAAGGTACTCTATGGCATTCAAGCTGGGATTTTATACTGTTATCAGTTAATGCCATGTCATCAGATAAAAACTTTGCCTGTGGATTCATAGCCAGGTACAGGCATGGGAAGATTATACTCATCTCAATACTGTAATCTGCTGCTTTATGCATGGTAAACAAACAGCTGAAAACCTTTCTTGGATCTTACCTGGAGGCATTTTCATCACCCTGGTGATGAATTTTTGTCATTCCACCATTCGAGTTGCTCTTTCATGGCCAAATCTAACTCTAAACAAACACACAAATATACACACATTCAGATTAAAAGCTTCATTTGTAAGAGAACAAAGAAAAATATTAATCTTGAAAAAATGTTAGGAAAAAATCACACTGAGGGTGATTTTGATTTGGTAGACAATCTTTTCACATCAACTTTATGGTCTAATATTAAGTGAAATTGGTACGGTTTAAGAATTGGTGAATTTTTAATGCATTAGGGAATTAGTAGAATTATCCATTTTGCAAAAAAGGCTTTGCCATTAAATTACACACTACAAATGCTCTACAAAATCTTGAAAATACTGAATTTTGTATGTAGTAAATTAATATCTTTTCTTCCAGGTGGTGCAGTGATGCTTTTGGTTTACGAATACGTTTATGCATGGCTTCAGGACACAGTTGATCACAAGTAGTGCTTCTGAAAATTGTACTCTTTAAAATTATATGCATTCTAAAATACACTTCAATAAAGAAAAAGTGATTCTCATCCTTTACGGTTTTGAATGCCCCCAGATTACACTGATGTTAACAGTTCAAAACAAATTTGGTCTTCAGGTCCTGATCCAGGAAAACATTTAAGCACACACTTTTCTGTAATTGCAGAAGCAAATAGCACAGTTGATATTTGTAATTGTTTTACTGGATCAAGAGAAACACAGGAACAAGTTAGTTTTTGAAGGACAAACTGAAAATTCCAGACACTGAATTACACTACGTAGTCAATAGACTTTTAAAAAAATTTTAGCTGACCTATCAAGATAGTAACTTTTAGGGTATTTTGAAGAAAAAAGTGGAATGATCCGCTACTGTAAACTGACGGCTCCACTGACTCCATGTTAAGAACGCGACCCATACCCTGCAAACTCTTGCATCAATCTTGGGTCCAGTTTCAGTTCAGTGCAGCACGACTCCAACAGTGATAGAAGAGCTTCTGAAGTTGCTGGGAGTTAGGATAGAAAAAGGACAGCACGACTAGCCACAACCTTAGAAGCACACATACTGTTAAATGTCCCACTTGTTTTTAGCCATATACATCCTCTAAATCTCACTCAGGTCACAGAAGATACTGAAAATAATTAGTCTGATGCAAATTACATAGAAGTCCAAAACAACTGTGGGAACCGTCGAAGAAATGAGTAAACAAATGAACAGGAAAAAAATACTTTTAGGCAGATGAGATTTTACTGTGAATTTTTTATCCACCTTCATGTACTATTGCTTAAAGAGCTGGCCTGTGATAAAATGCTCGTTGCATCTTGACTTTAGCCTTTCATTACCACCGTGGGGTGGAAAAACAATGTTCTAGACTGACAGCACGTATGCAGTCATAACCAGCTAGCCATAGACCTCAAAGAAATGCACCTTTCTATAGATAAAAAATGTGGCTCTAAAGGTAAAATTGTTGCTTTTCCCAGTCACCATAAATATAAACAACATTTCAGTGATGTACTCCTGTCTTTACTAGCCATTCTAATTAACTCTGTGAAATACGATAATTTCTGCTATGCTAATTGAAGACATAGTTTCAGCCGTGCCACTCTACAGTTTCCTTTCAAGAACTCTTCAAATAACTTAAAATTACACATTATTCTGCTATAAAAAAGTTCCTGTTATCTAAACTTGGTTTGTTGTCAGACGAATGCATTGCTGAATTGCAATTGCTGAAAGTTTCTGTATCACCCCACACTACATTCACACCTCTGACTTTAAACGTTCGTCCTCTTAAGGAGGTACAAACCTTTTTCCCAGCAATCCGAAATAAACACCTTTCCAGATTGTTACTTGAAAATGACAGTTCACATGTGAAGTCTCCTCTCACAAGTGTCTTTAATGCATTAGAAAAGCAACAAAAAGCTAAAAATAGACATGCATTCTCAGCGCTTTCAAGGATGCTTGTACTGGCTAAAAATCAATAAAATTAGCTCTGTTCTTACAGTTCATAATTTTAAGGCAAATGTTCCTCGTTGCTGCATTTCATTATCAATACTTAGCCAAAGAGAAGACACTACTAAGATAATTTTGAAAATTAAAAGCAAAATGCTTTATAATTAGTCTTTTATTAATTTAGAGCATTCAAAATATAAAAATAAAAGGCTTTAAACATACTGTATATACATATACAGCCTTCGGTTTTACATCCTTTCCAACATGAATTTTTTTTTTCAGTTAATAGCTCAGCCTGATCTTTGATAAAAAGAGAACTATTAGAAAGCAGAAAAGACAGCATTGTTTTAGAAAACAAACCCATGAGCATGCCAGCCTAATCCTCCATCACTCCTGGTGTAATATGGGGGCTGATTCAGTTTTACACTGGAGGACTTCCCTATCGGGACCATGCAAACACAGTGGGGCTGTCTTAAAAGGGAGTATAGGGCTTCACTGATTTCTTTGAAAACCTTTGACGCTCTGGGAATGGAGTGTGGGGTTTTCAGATTAAACATTTAAATTCTGCACTTGCATACACTGCATATTTCCCAAATTAATCCATTCACCTCAGTGGGTTCACTCCATATTTATACACCCATACCTGACAGCAGCAGTAGACCCTTGTTTATTATTAAAAAAAAAAAAAACAACAATTCCCTTTTTCCTTTGTTTATTGTAAAGTGGGTTAAAGATGTGTGGCTAATAAGCTAACATGTTGTGGTTTTCAGTTTACCCATGTGTATAAGCAGGAAAAAAAGTCCTTGGGTAAAGGCATATTCAAGATTGCAGGTTTACATTTTAAAAAGAAAAAAAGTTATGAAAATTCACACACAAAAAAAAAAGTCCATCACAGACAGTTCACCAAGGGCCAAGGCCAGATACCTTTGCTCGCTCTGAGCAACGCTTCTGCACGCAGCTCCACTGACTTCCCACTCTGGGTAAGGTGGTGCCCACAGCAGGCAGAGGCGCAGAGAGCTCTACCTAAACACGAAAGAAACCAAAAATGGTTCACGATGGTGTATTCCCATGCAAGGAATAATTGACCATGCCTTGTCCTTGCTTTATAAATTATCCTGATTTAGCTGAAGACAAGATAATGCAAACAACGCAGACAAACTAAGGCTCCGTCTCTCTAAGTAATTCCCAAAACACACCAATGCCTCAGGAGAAGCTCAGAAAAGACAACTTTTATTCCAGAAATGACCTCTTTTTGCTCGGGAAAATGGTGACAACTTTTAACATAGGCACACTTTGTTCAGGCTTGTAAATTCTCAGAGCTCAAAAAGCTGTGCTATGGAAGGGTTCTCTTTTTTTTTTTTTTTTTCCTGATTTTTTTCCTTTGATGTATCTTGTTTGTGCTGTATGGATAACAATAGGTAGACTTAATAATTCTATAAGCCAGGAAAACAGCTAAGCTAAAATCCTGTTGCCAACTTAATCATATATCACGACCTTTTTCTTATCTTTTTTTTTTCTCCATTTTATTTTTAGTGAAGAGCTTGTCTAGAATTAAACCAATTCCTTTTTCGTGGTGTTTAAGGCTCATCTTATTTCAGCTACAACTGCATAAAGGCAGAGCAACATCCATCACGTCACTAACAGCATGGCAGTGTGGAAATGCACTTGTGAGAGCACTGTCTTTAGTAGTTTCAGAGAAACAGTCTCTAAAAAGAAGTGTTCTACTGAGTAACAAGGGCGTCAGCATCTCAATAAAGCTGAAAGACATCAAATGCCTTTGCTGTACTGAGGCTGAAGGGTATGGGTTCACTCCCGAGATCAGGTGTCTCTTTCCTTAGGCCCATAATACAATACCTATGTTCTTTATAGATACAAAGTTCAGTTAACTATTTTTTTAATGCAAAAAGCAAAAGTGGCAGGAGCCAGTCGAGTTCATCAATATTTCCGAGGATATACTGTATGCAGCATTTGTATTGGTTACTTAGATTATTATGAAAATTTACCCACAGCTGTCTCAGTGATGAAAGCTGGAAATACACAGACAGAGGACTATATTTTAGGAGAGAACTGTATTTTACCTTCCCACTGAATGAATGTTTAATATGGTATGCAGATACAGCAACATTGGAAGAATGAAGCTTTCTCCTCTGCTTTAACTAGCTCTAGTGTAATTTAAGTTATTGCACAACATTTATAAAAATACACAATATATTAATATTCTATGAAGGATATGAAATGTCACACCAGGCTTAACTTTTTTTTTTTTCCGTGTTCATAATCTGAACATACCTACAGCATGTGGAAAGCATTCTGGAATAACAGTCAGAATTTTATTATTGCCCAAGAAAAAATAGGTAAATTTTCAAAGATCAGAACGATAGCTCTCTGGGGATTAAAGTTTAAAGCAAAATAATAATAAGTACTGGCACAGAGTACTTGCCACTGGATACAGAAATGTAGAAAGGGAATTTGATAATATTAAATAATATCTGTGTTTGTAGCACCACCACCAGTATACCTATAAGGGAAAAAAATGCTTCAGAACAACAATGTAAACTTTACCAAGAGCCGTATTTTACATTCATTAAAGCAGAAATTAAAGGCAACTTCCTCTTAAAAAAAAATTACAACATATTCTTGGGGCTGAAAATGCTGGACGCAAGTGAGCTGAGAGGGACGGTATAATTCTGTTCTGCAGCGGGGCTGCTGACCCACGTGGTTTTGTGAGCATCTCTGCACAGGTTGCACACAAATGGCATTTTCCTCTGCAGCTTGCAGTTTTGTTCAGATATTTTCCACCCATTTCTGATTGTATACTTAACATGGATGTGGTGTTTCATGACTCTGCGAGGCTGGCTATAGCTGGGGAGAGTTACTTGGCTGGATTTCTGCCTTTGAATCTGCTGCTAAAGAAATAACTGTATTTATTTCATGAGGCATTGAAGCCTCCACTGTAGGCTCAAAAACAGGGTGAGAAAAAACTTCCCTAAATCTCGTCATCTGAGGCTATCACCCCACCACGCAAAGACACAGAAAATAGATAGAAAGTCACCTTTTCAACTTTGAAAAAAAAAAAAAAGTAGAAATAAATGTACTGGAAGGTGAAAACAAATGCTGTCAAAAGCCTATATTTACAAATGGATAAAACCACAAAGGTATTACTACGGCCTGATGATGGCGACATGCCAGAAGAATCTGAGAGCCACATATTGCCCTGGTTCTGTATTTGATTACCAAAACCCAACAAAACAACCAAAAAGTGCTCTCTCAATAGCAGTGGATTGTACAACTTCGTTGATGAAAGGATTGCTCTCTCGGCAGTTGGCAAATGCCTCCCGTTTAGCCGCCTTTGCTGATTCGAGGCATAGCAGAATTTTCTGTGGTGATTTTTCTTTATTGATTTTTTTACACAAATCTTAATAACAATTGCACATTTAGAAAGTCTGTGATGATTAAGAATAAATATGTGTGGTTTGACCAGGAGAGAGTGGGAAAAGGCTCCACGAGCCCTTGGAGGGACACAAGGTCTTTACTTAAAGAGCACAACACCACGCTTCTCTCAGTTTCTGATGTTGTCTTCAGCTCTTTCAATCCCAAAAGCCTTACAGGAGACAAGTCACGAGGAGAAATGCCAGATACCGCCGGCACGAAGAGAGCAATCTGCCAGCCAGGCTCAGGGGACGATCAGCTAGTGGGCTCGTGGTGGTCCTGGACCAGCTCCTGCATCAGAGAGCAGAGGCCGTGACCGAGTGGCTGCCCTCCCTGGCCGTCTGCATGCCCTTGAACGCCAGCGAGGCGGGGATGTCGCAGCTGTGAGGGGACAGCGGGGTGCCTCCAGCGTGCTGCCAGCCATGGCTGGCCATGTAGCTGGACGGGGCAGCACTGTACGTCATGTAAGGTGACACTTGGGCTGGTGTGGCGTAGGGAGGCATGGCTGGTGCTGACACGAAACTGCTGACGGCCGGGAGGCCATTGGGTGCCTGAAAGGAAAGGGAAAAACGTTTCTAAGAGAGTAAGACACAGCAGATCTGCCGTAAAAGAAGCTGCCTTCAGATGCTGCCCTCAGAGCCTTCGTACAAGAGCCAGGGCCAGTGATGCCCATGGGACACCCAGAGAGCCACCCATAACCACTCCCCTGGTTTCAGGGGCACAGTGACCCCCTTGTGCTTTGCTTTTAAGACCAGCTACCCTGCATCAGCCCTGCACACCTCTCCCAGCAGCCTGTCCCAGTCAGTGACCAGCCACAGATGTTTAGGGAAGACACACTGAGAGCAGGGCAGGAACTGCTGAGCCCTCCCGTACGCTCGCCGACCTTCCCACAAGCTGTTGTTCAGGGACTCCTTCAGCCCATGGTTGCATCTAATCATCACGTTTGAGAGCTACCACTGAAGATATTTATGATGAGTTCATCTCATCTCTCTCACTGAGCACCTTCATCTTCTTGGCAATGAGTCCCATGGGTTGGAGTGGCTGGGCTGTAACATTGACCCACCTTTCCCAAATTTTGCATGGGCTGTTGGCCATTGTGGCGGGTCCCTGGCAGGTAGTGCTGTGGCGTTTTAAGCTGGGTGTGGTGACCATGGCCATACCAGCAGCAGGAGAGACAGACCCATCCCAGTGCCTCACCTACCCCAGCCCCAAAAGAGGGTGGGCTCAGCCCTGAGCTGCAGCAGGCAGGCATGGGCACAGATCCCGAAGCAACGCTCCCCGGAAGGGAGAGGTAACAAGCAGCTGGGGGGGATGGGGACATCTTAAACTCTTTGGTAACTCTTTACTCAGTGCATGAGTCAGAACTATAGTATTATTATCATTGATTATGTCTTTTAAAAAATCTGTTTCCTAGGTAGTTGGGATATAACCTTGCAAATGTTCTTTGCTCACAGCTTCTCCTGATTTCAATAGGGCTTCTGTACACAAAACAATGGCACAGCTATTTTCCTAGGTCCTTCCGTAGGCTGGGAAGAAGGGTTTCTATTTAAATAGAGAAGGGAGAGTCCTTCAGTCTGCCATGGCAGAATTTCACAATGAATGAGTCCTTATTTAAATAAAAAGTGTTTGGTGGTTTATTTCACACCCTGTAAATGCTTCTTCAGTAGAACAGGTACAAACCGAGATAATTTATCTTGCTGAAGTTTTGATTTCTGTAGTGTTTATGTTTTAGCATTTGCAGAGGTACTTTTTCCCAGAAACATTTCCTATCTGAATATGAAAGAACAGGTAATGATTCAGCAAATCATGTACCATCTGCCATTTTTAATCACCTGGTAGAACCGGACTTAACCTGGATAGTACGGAGTTAAGAAATGGAACAGACTTTTGTTTCTGCTAAACCTTCACATGATGTTAACATTTCATTTGTACAAATCCTGTCTGGATTGCACCTGCCTAAATTTCCAGTATTTACCCCTATAACGGCACTGGCCTGGTTTCAGGCTCATGAATTTGCTGCCAGTGTAGCTCACAGGTCCACTGGCTGGACTATCATCTCATTGCCACTTGGGAAACCAAGCAGTAATCCTGCTGGAGTCAATATAAACGTGTACAGCAATCTAAAACAGCAGGAGGCAGTGACAGGATCCCAGCCTCAAACCTCTGATAGGTGTATTAATTAGTACAAAACATACAGCTGCAGCAGCAACGTAATTGTCATTCCAAATCCATAAACACTTTGTTGAAGCTGAGCTTGCCTTATTCTTTTGAAAATCCAAATATGTGACCTGACCTTCAACTCCAATTACACGTCCCCTACTGTGTCTCAGAATTACACTTTAGCCTCAGCTCTAAATATCAGTGTTTGCAACAATGCTAATTAATACAAACCTTCAAATAATTGCACTGTAAATTAGTACACTTCTTAAATCACATGGAAAATTATTTCACTGAATTTACTGGAAAGTAAAAAGTGTGACAGGCCCTAAAAAGCCGCTGTTCTCTAAACTCCCTGCCTATTCCACTGTGTAAAGTGCTTTTCAGAAGAATGTGAAACAAGAAAAGAGCACCTCTCTGGTTTTTTCTAACAAACAGCAACAAAAAGCTTTTCACAGAGGCTGTAGAGCCATTAGAGCCATTTTGTAACACTGGGACATCAAGAGCCCCAACCCAAAGGGATCCTGCAGAGGGAACTACAGAACCTCAAAGGGGTGCTGGAAAGAGGAAAGCCCTGGGGCAAGTCCCTGGCAGCACACACCTCCAGCCCTTGAAGGTCCAAAGAGGGTTTTTGGACTCTGCAAGGTCACCCCACTCCGCCAGGCTTGCCCATTCCCAAGCATGCTGGTACCAAGCCGTGGGCCCAAGGATGTGCCTGGAAGGCCCATTTTTAAGTAGGATTCCTCACTATGAGTGGTCACATCCCATGAACCCTTGGCTGTGCTTTTGAAAGGATTCCTCCTAGGCCGCTGAGGAGGCACATGTCCCTCCAGCCTCCTGTGCTGTCACTGCTTCCCTCTACCACGTGTGGCTCTGGGAAAAGCCAGAGTCCTTGTTTGCCACAGAGAAGAAGCGAAAATGCTTCCCATATGCTGTACAGACTGCCATGCCATAGGACGGCCTCCAACCGTTGGCACTTCCTCTTAGAGCTCTTTAGAAAAGGCAGATGCTCTAACAACACCTCATCTGAGGAAGAGTAAGACTGTAAACACATCCTTCAAAGTTGTGCACAGTGCTGCATTATGCCAAGGCGAAATACTGCGTGATGTAATCGCATTGCCAAGCACGTCTCCCCACCCCACTGTCACGGGCCAAGAGCATGTGGGTAGTGCTATCTGTGAGAAAGGCAGCTTTTGCTCCTCAAGAAATTACCTTCTGCTGTGTCCAAACGTTGTGTTCGGGCAAAAAAAAAAGTCCCTGGAGATGATGACTATGTTGGTACATGTAAATAAAACAGACCAGGGCCAATTCTTTGGCCCTGAGGGTGGGAAGCGCCATGCAACACCCAGCCCTACACCTCTCCTCTCTTCTGCCAGAAACAGGGTGGCCTTGGCCACGCAGCCTGTTGGGCAGGGTCCCTGGGCTGTGCCCTGCCCAACCCCACGCTGGGGCAGAGGCTGACTGTGGGCTACTGGGCGCAGGCTAGATCTGCGCCAGGCAACATGCCAGCAAGCCACCTCTTTGCTGGTCCACCGATGCTCGAGCCTGTGTCCTGGCCTCCTGCAGCTCCTACAGACAGGGCTGCCAGGGGGTTCTCAGCAACCAGAAACTGAGCACTTTGCATGATTTGGAGCAAATCTGAGGTCCTGAACATCTTGCATTCACTCAGGCACTGTTGAATATTTAATCCAACCATATATATGTTCCTTTACTTTTATTTATCATTGTCTGGCCTTCCGTAGTGTGGTCTTATGGCATGAAGTAAAATGAAAGTCTTTGAACTGTAATTAATGGAGAAGCCCTAATTTGTTACTGAATTACACTGGAGGTGCTACTTGGGTTGTTACTAATGAAACAGGTGGGACTTGACTAAAGATTAGCTAGTTTTTGTAAAACCTTAAATTAAAAGAACACCTATCCTGATTTATAACAGACAGAACAGCCCTTTTACCCACCCACCACTACCACCCTTTAGGTAAATTGCAACTGAGATTACCGATGGGTTTATAGTGTCTAACTATTTTGAACATGAGAAAGATCTTGCCCGAGCTACTGAGGGCAGGACGTGGAGGCAGCTGGGGAGGGACCACCAGTTGCGACCTGCCAGAGGCCACCAATGCTGGAAAGCTGCCTCGCTGAGTTAATGAATCATTCTTATGTTCGTTCCAGCGCTACAAAGCTTTACCACTCAAAACCACCATGATGTGAACGCCAGTAGGTGCCTTCAGCCAGCCAAGCAGGCGGCACTGGGGTGGGTAAGGACTGGCCCGGCATGGAGTGCAGTCTTGCTTCAGGGGAGGCTTGAGCCATAACCGCAAAGCAGCCAGAGGCCTCCTCTGGTCCAAATTTAAAGCTGAGGGGATAGAGAAAGCCTCACCTTATGTGACTTAAAACTGTGCTACTCAAAAAAAAAAAAAAACCCAACTGATTTTCATCTCTGACTTTCATCAGTGAAGGACTTGACCCAATAATTTTAACCGCAAGAGTTTTTACTTCTAAACAGCTTTCGGTACAACATGTAGGTTATCGGAAGGGTTGAATCTTGTCTGTCAATCTGGCACTTGTTAGAAACATGACATGCACTTAAAATAAATGGAGGGGATTAAGTTCCATGACCCTGTATATACTGGATGAATAATTCATCCTGCAGTATTTCAATCAGAGGAAATGAACACCAAAATCTAAACATTCATAATTAGGAGTGCGAGAACCCCATGGTGTTTATGGATTTTTAAAACCCTAGAACTTGTTTTAAGTGCAGAGCTTCTTGAACCTGGTTTCTAAGTTTTATAAATATTTTTGTTCTTAATTTAAACCATTGCTTTTCAAGGGAAATCTAATTTTTTAAAGCAAACAAACAAACATGTAGTTTGAACGGAACAAGAACCTCTGTGTGCAAATGATAAGGGTTCCTGTTTGAAAGCGCTTACTGTCCAGCTTCTACAAGACCAGAGAGAAACATTTGCACTGAGTTGCTGCCTCTATCAATGCTTTGAAACAACTTACAGAATAAGTATTTACAAATTTTAGAGCTGCATTCAAAACCTAGAACACACGACCCCCCTCCAATGCGCCAATTCAGTTAAAAATGTTCTCGCAAAGATACCTGCAAGAAACAGTGGTTGGGTTAGGATCACAAGTGGGGTCTGGCGTCTTTCTGCTGACTTACTGCTGGTAGGCACCAGTGCCAGCAAAAGGAAGAGCCAGGCCAGAATTCAAAGCCAAGGTGGACATAAAATCTTTCTTCAGGTCACACAAAATGATGCTGCTGAAACAAATGGACTGCATGTATTTTCACCAGTGAAGGAGCTGGTTCAGTAGTTTTAGCAGAGAAAATTCTCAGTTTTAGACACTTTAGGTACAACGCTAACTAGAGAAGGCTTTTATTGTCCTTGTTCTCAGCCTGTTTGGGATTTGGGGCACAGAGGGCATGGGTGGATGAAAAGTAAGTCTAGAACCAAGCTTCTGTGGGATTGTCTGTGGAACAAGAAATTTCCATTAGCTGTTTGGACTCTGAAAAGTCAAAACAGTTCTTCTTCAAACCCAAGATAACTCCCGCACACCCCTTCATTTCTGTGATGAAGGTTATGTCGGTATTATGTGTCATACAGCTTCAGCCTCCTCTCTCCTGCATGGTAAGGAGAGACAGGGCACAAGCTTTCTGGGCAAACTTCCCAATCAGTTCACATCAGACGAACTACCTGACTTTTTTTTTTTCCTGCCTTGGCCATGTTAATACCAGAGAAACGCACAAGTTACATTCTGCTTTCAGACACTATGGTACAAATTCAAATTCTATCTTGTAATTAATTGATATTACTTTATTTTGTTTCATCCCCCTCTCTACTTTTCTTTTTCTGCCTTTTGCTTCCTAGGTATATGTTCTCCGAGTATCAAAATTAGACCCTTTCCTTGAGATCTGTTCCCACGTGGCTTCTAAATGTTTCAGAAAATGAGCCAGAGACATAGCATTCAAAATCACAGACCTACATTTATGTTAGTTATCATTAATAGCAACAATGCAAACGGTCTCCTTTCAGGTGTACATGAATAAAAATGAGAGCGGATTCGAGGCCACATGTGGATGCCACCTCAGTTTTATAGTCTAACTCTAAAGTAAGTGTGCTAAAGAATGTAAATGATTCTTCTTATTTTAAAGTTATTATTGCCAATGATTTGAATCACTTGCCCATTGTAATGTAATAGCTACAATATTCTATTAAGTAAGTAGATAATTTATTGCAGAGACTAAGAGTGTATGCTTTGTAGAAGTATTCTAAATGTCTATTAAAAAAAAAAAAAAGTGTTTCTGGAGAAACAACATAGGCTTCCGGGTCACGCCCCCCCCTTCACCCACCT
>NW_009260791.1:5118370-5126879 GCF_000687185.1 Egretta garzetta
GTTATGCCTTTTAAAAAGATTTCAAAAGGCCAATAAAAAAAAAAAAAAGTGTTTCTGGAGAAACAACATAGGCTTCAGGCTCGAGTCCCCTCATTCACCAGCCGTAATGAGCCTGGACAGTGACTCAGCCCAAATTCCCCTGCTGGAATCAGCAGAAGTTCAGCCTGTGTCAAGACTTGGGGAACACACCTCTGCTGAGTAAGGTTGCTGTTTCATTTGTATTTCTCAATTCTAACACTGACTTGGATGGAACAAATCCTTCCCGTTCTCGGATCAGCAAGCTCAGCGCGTTGCCTTGAACCTCCAGCATGGTGCAAATGAAACAAATCTGCAGAGGTATCGCAACCGGCTGACCGAGAGCGGCGGCTCCCCGGCAAAGCAGAGTGCTGGCAGTAGCTTTGGCTGCAGGGACGCTGCCGTAGCCCTGCAGACAGACACCCTCTCACTGCTCGTTTCTTCAAAATGAAAAACTTAAAACAACTTCTGGAAACATCGAATCTTTCCTGAATGTCCTGAAAACACAGTCACAAAGTAGCTACTGGAGAAGTCATTTTTTTCCACAGCAGTGGAAAAGCATAGCAGGGAGCAGAGCTGGATATCTAGTCCTTCAACCAGAAGAGCAAATTAACTTAAAAACCCAGAGGATATCTCATGTTCTTAGTGACGTGCACACATTCAGTCAAAAAGGCTATGGCAACAAGACTAGGAGCAATCAAACACAAACTGCAAACATAAAGGAAGCAAACATGCTAAATCTCCCTTTTTAATTGGAGGTTAAATATGATTTATAAATCCAGCCAACATATGGGATCCCAAGGGAAGAGTAAACAAATTTTCCAAGTGAAACACCAGCAGCAGGCCTGTAATGGAAATCTCATTTAGGAAAATGGCATTACCTAAAGATGTAAGTAATACACCTATGTTTCTTTTAAGGTTTTTAAATGAATAACCTTAAATAATATTTTGGTAGAAATTGTTGTTAACTAAATTAGAGCTAAATTCTGAAGCTGCTAATCAGTGCTACAGCACCAATGGGAAAAATGACACGGTCCTACAAATACTCATTCAGACCAGCCTCCCACTGACATTAAAGTGCCTGCACAGGTAAGTCAGAGTTACCTAAAGAAGACGGATTAGAAAAGCAAGCACTGAGTAAATTTCTCCAGTTCATGATAACACCTTTTATTAAAAATCTTTTTAAGAAAAATGTAATAAAATTGCTGAGCTGTATGTGAATAACCTAGTCAGAGTTGACCCTGGAAATCAGGGTTTGCTTTCTTTTTATAATGCTGGAAAAATGTCTTGCAAAAATCTTTTCATATTAGGCTATATATCCCTATTCTTAGATGAACTTATTTTACTGAACATATCCCCCCTTTGATTTTCTATTCATTTCACTGCAAGCAGAAGAGAATAAAACAGATGAGGACATTGGCATTAAATAGTTTTGACATCCAAAAAATCTCCAACAGAAGGGGAAACATTTTGTAGGTAGGGTGTTACTTTGAAACATATGCCTTTATTTTCAAGAAAGACTGAACAGCGGTAATACATTGGAATTGAGGAGCTTTAAATGTAACACATGGGCAAGGGGGTTACGGCTCGCCTGTTGCTCAGCTGAGCGGGGTTGATTCACAGAAGGCTGAGCTCCAAAAAATGGAAAGAGACCTTTCAAGAATGGGGAATTATGGTACATCTCTTTCACTAAAAGTCGTATGAAGCAATGCTGGTATTCTAGTTGAAGTCACAATTAAAATGGAGTTATTTGCATGCTTGAGTGCTTTAAGATTCCAAATGTAATTAGTTACCCCATCCCATACAGTGTCTCTTACACTGATGCTATTTTCTGTACAGTTATTTCTCCCGTTACTAAATTCAGTGCATTACAACGTACTGCATGAGAAAATCACACCACTTCCTTCTAAAATAATGCTCATTCCCTTAATAACGAGCAGATCCCATTCCCTGTGTTTCATGTCCTTTTTTATTAACTTAAATTTTTTTTGCTTTACTCATAGGTACCCCCAGCTGCACTGAATAACACAGAAATCAGATAATATCAATTGAGTGTTTTAATTATAGTTGCGACATGCATCAAGATCACTCGTAATTATATTTTCTTATCGAATTTTAAATCTCAGCCTCTTCAGGGAAATAAAAACCCAGTTTTGGAAATAGTAACTTGAATTTACACACCATTACCGATCCTTTCCTAAAGGAGCCAGGGGCATTTTATGTCTTTTCCAAAACAAACTACAGCAGAAACAAAAGCAAAAAAAAAAACCCTCTTTCTCAGAGACTGAGCAAGCCACTACAAAAACAACAGAGGAAAAGAGAGGTGGGAGAAAAAGGCACGATGGAGACAAGGAGGACAGAAGCTGTTGTAAAATTTAAGCGCATTCCTGAGGAAAAGGGGGGAGCAAGGGGTTCCAATGCTTCTTCAGAAGAGGGATGGGTTTAGATGGTTTTCACAGTGAAGTGAGATCTACCACATATGGCACACCGAGCACGCACTAATATGTCCATCTAAAATGTCTCCCAAACGTCAGTTACTGTGCAAGGTCTGTACCTTCACTGAATGGTTGCTTTCCAGTCATACTCCAGTTTAGGAAGGATGATATAAATGGAAGCCACTGTCTTTCCAGTGAAGGTGCTGGATCTCGGGATATATTCTATTATTTAAACAAACCTCACAACCAGACTACCTCAAAGTGGAGCGAAAACCGATTCTGTTTGCTGTGAGCACAGAGCTTGATTTTGACAACAAAGCCACAACTTGGGACACCCTTAGACAGAATACTGTGCTTACGAGGACAAAAGGAAAGCTCAGAAAAAAAATCATGCCACATAAGCAAACTCCTTGAGTAGGAACTAACAACAGATTCCCGTAGTTTTAGAATAGATTTGCACACTAACTCCCCCTTGGTATTTTGGCAAAATCTGGAATCAGGCAGGGCACACGTGGACATTAAACAAGCAAATACAATGAAAGGCATAAACATTGTTCTTTCCACACTGATGGTTAAAACTATAATGTAGTAGCAAAAGGTTCTACAAAAATGCCTCTAATATAATATATTTAACAATGTTGTAATTTCCATTTGATGTTATTTAAATGAAACTGAGGTTGGAAGAAGGAGACTTACGGACACAGAGACATCACAGGGATTTTTGATGGCTAGAAACCAGGCAAAGATGGGGTCAAACTGGTGAAGTCCCCACTTGTCCTCCTCAGGGAGAGCCAAAACATTGGTCCCTTTTGCCTAATAAATCTCTGATGCTGCAGAGGCAATTTACTGTGAGGCTGGTAAGTTAAGGAGGGTGGAGGGTGAAATCACAGTCCATTAGTTATCGAATGCCCATGGTCATTATGACTAGGTATGTAGGCAATTCCTAAGAGCCGCTAAATTGCCACAACAGACAAATTCAAACACACCATACAGTGTTTATCTACCTCCCACTCTACTGCAAGCACCAGGAGACCGAACAGATCAAGTCCTATCTAATCCCCCTGGCCCTGGCACTCTGCTCCTTGGCTGTGATCAGTATCTCCCACCACTCTGGCTTTTCAGTTCCTGGTCCTGTTTGCCATGGCGGAGCTCCTGGTGGGTGGGGGCCCTTTGAGCGGAGGGTGCTCGGAGTGCAGTTGGAGTGTCATTGTGCCATTCACTCACCTCTCTGTCTGTCTTTATTAGTTTCATCCGGGTGGAGTGCCCTGAAGCCATGTGGGTTGGTGGGCAGGGCACTGTGTTTTGGCCGTGGAAGCAGGTGGCCAGTAAGAGGCAGGTCTCACAAATGGGGTTCGAATGGGGTGCCATCCAGATCACCTGGGAAGGAATCGGGTGCATGTAGTGGGATCAGCTCATGCCCCTCACCCACAACATGCAATGACATGGATGCCTAGACCTTGAGCAAGCCATCTTAGTGACAGTATTTTAATAACAGGCACTGGTCTGGAGATCCTGTTGAGAGTGACACAGAACCAGACAGTCTCCAAGCCAAGGTCTGAACCCCTGCACCAGACAGGAACTCTGCTAACCAGTCTGCTAGGTACCACGGCAAGAAGGCAAATAAGCACCTCTCCTCTACACCTTCCCCCGGCTCCCCGGGTACGAGCGAGGAGCGGGAGGTCCACACCTTTATCATCAATGGATTTTGCACAGACCCATAGCAGGAATCCAACTGCCCAAATCCTGAGTTAGAATATAAGAAGCCAAATAAGTAATCTGCTAATTAATTTTTTCAATAAATAATCTGTGTAGGAAGGTCATGTAATCAGCCATAACATTTAAGGTTACGTTTTCATCATATTCCAAAAAAAGTTACTGGATGGTGTGGGTTCTAAGCGCTGCAGAGAAAAACAATTACAGATGCTTTGGCCACCAGCTATACAGTTCATTGTTCATCTACAATCAAAGATCAGGAACTAAATGTTTACATTGCCTACATTTTCTGTGCAAACAATTATCCAGAATTACACCCACAACTATTTGCAATCGCTTGCCTTAAAATGGAGCCTTCCCTTGAAGTGCTTAGAGCACACGGAGCTCATGACCCCTAACCAGAACGCAGCCAAAGGACAGGGAGTGCTACCCCAGCAAAGCTGAAAACTCAAGCCACTCAGAGCCGATGAAGGTCAGCTGAGACAGAGGTGAAGCAGTTGCCACTTTGCGGTCTGCCTGATACGTCAGAGGAAGAGTTCACTCAAACCATGTTCATGAACCCCTCTGATTTAGGGGTGTTTCCACCATGGTAATTTTGGGATCAGGCCTCCAAATAGCGTACCCTTTCCAGGAGCGAGCTTGCAATAACCACTTGTTCTTAGACCTCCCCAGTTACAAGCTTTTTCCCGTTAATGGCTATCAGCTCCCTTTGGCAATGTGCACATCTGCTTCCTGCAATGCACACAGCAAATAATTCTGAAAAAACTGTTTCCAAAGCTATTTGCCTCTCAGCAAATTGCACAGGCATATGTCAGATCTTCTGCGCTTTCATATGTGTGTAAATACAGACAACAATTTTTTCAGTTTGCACATCCATGAAGTTAGTCCAGAAAGTCACAAGCATCAGATGTCTGAAAACTGCATTTAAAATATGATACATGTGTATTAAATGTTTCCATTTCAAATGCAGGTTACCAACGGGTTTGTATTTCAGTGATTTCAGCTATTTTTCTTTCCTAATGCAACAGTCAGTATAGGCTGCGTAACGCATTAAATACTCAGAATATCCATCCTTGGTATTAATAATGTAATTATCTGTAGAAGCCTTCCCCCCAACACCACACTGAATGTGCCTCCCCATATAGATACTGCAATATAACTGAGCTCTGTATGAAATGTGGATGACAAAACTGTCAAGCTCTCAGAAAAATCTATTGCCCTTTTCAGTCTCTCTGATTCACAGTCCCTCTGTTTGCAAAGCTGTACAACAAATTTGTGAATATGATGCACCGGGAAAATAGAATGCAACTGCTTATGTATAAATGACAACTTGGGACAGCAGGTAATTAAAAATGAATAGAAAATTAGCAAGACATCTCTGATTTCCTGGGGAACGTTTGGTACAGAATCGCAGTCTGCCAGGCAGAGTTTTCAATTCCCCGACTCCAAATGGCGAACGTCACAGACAAAGGCCCCAGAGACGCCAGGAAATTCATAATACTTAAAGTGAAAAACATTCTGCATCCAGAGGTTCAGTTTTGTGTTAAATGAGGGTGACTGCATATTGCTGAGGCAAAAACACGAAGTCTTCCTGCCTCTTTTGTGGAAACCTTTCCCAGGCCGAATTCCCACTGATGGGTGGGGCAAGAGGTGAAACGCAGCCGTTCGAACCCATCGAAGAGCTCAGCCTTGGCCGCCGGCTGACAAGTCTGGGAGGTCAGTAAGAGTTTTTCCTGAAAAAAGCCAACAGGTTCCCGTGTGTTAAAACAAATGTATATTATTTAAAAGGAGGGATCAAATAAACATATATTACAAGTACAGAAGACCTTCTTCTCTGGGCTCAATTTTTCTAGTCTTTCTCATTCAGAGGGAGCTCCCAGGGGATTTCTTGAGAAGTAAAACATTATCGTCCGTGACTAAGGCTGGGGGAACAAGTCCTTCACTCGCCTAGTAGCTATGTAGCTATTTGCAGGCTGCGGACAGGTGAACCTTGAATGCTGCTGATGCTTAAAGTGCGCAGCTGACATTTTTTGGAAAGAGCAGAATTCCCTATCGCTCACCCAAAATCTGTTGTTACTGTGCTTCAGAGCACATTGCCTCTGCTCCTGTTGTGTAATTGAAAAGCCTAAGCAAAACCCGCACGCTTGATTCCCTGCTGCTCTGCTTCTCTTGTAGGCGCCGCTGACTTTGGTAATACAGACATAATACTGGAATATTACAGAAGAGTCACTTCTCTCTGGGGCAAATCTGCTGTCTGCCTTCTTAAGACCCAACTTTTGTAATGAGCTTTACCCGAAGGAGACAAGGAAAATAACATTTATCCTGAAGCCCAAAGACAGAGCCTATTTAGTCCTTCTGGCACATAAATTATGACTGTGGCTTTCCCATTTTCCACCGTTCCAGATACCCCTTCGCTAGATCTGTACAAATGAACCAGCATTCTCACCTGTCCTCTGCTCATCTGTTTACACCCAAAGCAGTACAGATTGCAAGAGACTCTGTAAAGATCTAAGAGCATCAGAGCCTTTTGGTGAGACTTTGCTGTCACAAGCCAGCACCCCAGACTCACTGCAGTTTGGTGAACGGACAGCTAATAAGTCAGTGCTATGTGCAGCAAGAATTCAGTTCATAAATTTCACTTTGCACCTGGTTGGAACAAATCTTTTGGCAAAAAAAAGCATGTTGCAAAAACTGAAAAAAAAAACATTTTCACATCCTTATTTGACATGAATTTTCTCTGAATACATTCTAAATTAGTAAGGTAGTAAACTTGTGACAGACGAAGCAATTAATGTACATGTGAACAAATTCTCTGGTTAGCAAGTCTGAATACTACATGAATAGACTGGTCTACACATCAGAACTTTCCAAAGCCAAATTCTATTTACCCATATTATTATGCGGTGTGGGGGGGTAGGCATGGAATCCCCTCTGTGTCTTCTTTTAGTGAGCAGGGTTCTGAAAATGACCTTTTGAATAAATACTTTTTAGCTTTTCTGCTCTTTTAAACTCTCTGGACAATGTATTTTGATAAAGCAATTCCATTTTATTAATAGCAATTTGCTCCAGTTTTAAATAGCGAATACGTTTAAATTACATTTATCAGGTGATCTTTCAGGTTGGACAAAACTTCAGAGTAAGACTGGTATTGACAGTGGAACAGTGGTATATTATGAAGATGAAAGCATAAATATTGAAAGAGTGGAAAATGATAAAAAATAGTTTCCAACACCAGCATTGAAAATATCCCGATGTACATAATATTGTTCCTCAACCTGTTGGTTGAGGTAAATGAGATATCAACAGAGGCAACGCTTTATAGCCTTTGAGCCGGATCCCGTGAATATTTCAGCAGAATCGTGTGCAGAAGGCCCAGCCTGGAACCTAAGAAAACACAGCCAGGGTACAGCTGTTCTTAACAGAATAATGACAAGCTATTGCCTTCATTTTTAGTAAGACTGCTAACACTTTATTTGTTTTGCTTTTTAAAGAAAGTTGTGGAAGGATGAACATTAACTCTAAAACTAACCCTAATTCTACCTTTAACCACACGGTCATGGCTCTACTACGCTCTGCGTTATTTGTCATATGAAACGAACAGAATAATAATGGGACGGTAGAAAAATGTAATACAAAACAAATCGGACAGCATTAAGGGTGGCGTATTGTTTGTAAGGCAATACATGCAATAAAGTGGTGGTTCACTTTTGGGGCCTACGATATTTTCCCCACTGCCTCATTCACCTCTTCGCAAGCATTGCCGCAGATCCTGAATTTGAAAAGGCTCCCATTCAGCTACTCCCAGCACCAAACGCGAGCTACAAAAGTCTCCTCCACATGGAATCCAAAACCAGACACAGAACTCGACAAAAAAAATATGTCCAAGACCTCTGTCTTTGAGTGGGAACACGCTTAAGAGAGATCGCAGTTTCTCCCCGACTTCGTTATAAGCGTAACAAATGAAAGGCCGGGAAGTCACCGCATCTGAGAAACCTCTGATATGTTTCAAAATGTTTCCATCGCACGGAAAAAAAAAAAAAAAAGTTTTCAAAACCTGTGCTTTCCCAACGAGTCACAGTTGAGCCTTTTATAGCTTTTCTCCTGGCATGGGATTTGATTAGCAGGTACAAAGATTTAGACAGAGATTTATTAAGTAACAGTTATATTGTGTTGTAATTAAAACGTAGGAAATTCGCCGTCTACTTAAGCGTTTAAAAATGCTTAATGTAGGAAGCAATTACACCTCATTTTCAAATTATTCCCCTGACTTCAGAGCACGCTGCGGACAGGGGAAAAGGAGGGAGTGCGGGCGGCGGCGGCGGCAGCGGGGCGTGCCCGCTCGCACG
>NW_009260791.1:5127362-5128032 GCF_000687185.1 Egretta garzetta
GTGCTGGGCCGGGGCGGGGAAGCTGTTTCGGCCCAGGCTGCTCCATTCCTCCACCTTGGGGCTGGGGTAAGGCGAGGGGTCGCTCGCTGCTGGGAAACATGGGGGGAAGGGGGGGTTAGAGTCAGGGGCCGGGATGCGGAGCACTTTGCTCCGGGCTGGAGACGGCTCCCGCTGCCCACGGGACGCCCCCGGGGAGCACGGGACGGGAAGCCCGTCCCTCGCCCGCTACACCTCGCTGAGCCTCCCGGGAGCCCCTGGCGAGGGTGATGCCCGGGGAGAAGGGACTCGGGTCCCTCCATGCAGCTGATGGCAGCCATCGCCGGCCGAGCCCGGAGCTGGCGGAGTCGCTCGTCCCCGCGCCCCTGCACTGGCGGGACGGAGCTGGCCCCCGGCACTTGTCCCCCGGGATCTCCGAAGGGGGATTTACGGGAATAGCCTCGCGCGCGCGTGTGTGTGTGCGTGCGAGTCCGAGGACACACGATATCCCCTCGATACCCCCTGTTAGAAATAAGTCTGACACGGCTGGAGACGAACCAGGCTCCAAACAAGTTTGGGACGAAAAAAAAAAAAGAAAAAAAGGACAAAAGACAAAAAGAAACTAAACAACAACAACAACAACAAAAAAAGAAAGAAAATAGAAAGAAAAAGAAGAGGAAAAAAGGAGGAAGAC
>NW_009260791.1:5128117-5128941 GCF_000687185.1 Egretta garzetta
AGCCCGGGGGCTGCGGCCCCGCCGGAGCCGCCGTGGGAGCGGGCGTCCCCGCGCCACCTCCTCGCTCGGCCCCTCGCCGAGGCTGGGGAAAGGCACAAATCTGAAGTTGTCTTAAGAAATCGAGCTCTCTCGGTGAGCGCCCTTTTCTGCTGATCTCACACTTTCCCATGAATAGGGGCTTCCTTTCCGTGTCAGCAAGGTCAGTTTATCCTATAAATCAAGGGCGAGCAGCCCCCATCTGCGGCATCGGCCGCTCAGCAGCCCCGGATCTCCGCTGGGAAGGGGAGGGGGGAGATTTTACACTGCAGAAAGATGTGTGCGGCTCCGAGGACTGAGGGAGACGGGGCACCCGGCAGTACCGTCAGAGGCCTGCCTGCCTGCCTGCCTGCCAATGTGGTGTTAATAAAAGAGGAACTCGCAAAAAAAAAAAAAAAAAAAAAAATCCATTTTTCATGTCATTGTAATGTTCTCATTCTTTTTTAATGTTCATTGCCAACACTACCTCTCCCCAGCACAGAGCAGAGATTGCCAGGCGTGTGTTTGTTAAAGTCGACTCAGAAACACATTTGTTTGTGCCCGTGTGGTCTGAGGATAAAGTTTATATCGTGAAGTAGAGGGCAAAGAAGGACAAAACATATATTTTTGTACGTACGAATAGTACGAATATAAGTAAAACATACTTGTGTGTGTATTGCTTGGAAAAAATAGCACCTCTTGGAGAAAAGGAAAAGAAAATTTTTTCTGCAATGCCTAAAGAATCGATTTGCATTTGAAGTGCTGCTGGAACTGGATTGTTGCCGTTAAAAATGCAATGAAAACAGAAA
>NW_009260791.1:5128953-5129384 GCF_000687185.1 Egretta garzetta
CCCCCTAAGCCAACAGGCAGGGAATAGCGGGACACAGAGATCGCTGTAGGCGAAGGTTATTTTAGACTGTTGTTTTAACCACATTCGCTGTTAGTTCACTGGCAGAGACCGAAATGGAAAAAATGTCCCTTTCTTTGCGGCAAAGCGTAGCGAGCGGCCGGGAGACGCGACGCAGTTTCCAGGCGGAGAAACAGGGAGAAGGTGGAAGGGATAAAAGCAGCAAATCTGGGGGGTTTGGTTTTCCTGGACCACCGCTTCGGAGGAAAATACAGCATCAGAATGAAAGCAATTAGGTGACATTTGAACTTCCTGCCGGAGCAAATTTGGCCTGATTGCGAAAACTAAAGAAAATGGACTTCTCGGTAACGCCAAGGCGGCGCCTGTGGCTGGAGGGCAGCAGCGAGACCCGCCCGGGACCGCGACCGGGACCA
>NW_009260791.1:5130049-5130471 GCF_000687185.1 Egretta garzetta
GGGAGGTGTTTGCCCCCGGTGGGGGTGGTGCCCCGAGGCTTGCTGCCCCCGATAGCTCCCGGTAGGATGGAGCCGGTCTCGTTGTAGCGAGCCAGGATTTTGCTGACACAGCCGTGGGAAACGCGGAGCTGCCGACTGATGTCACACGGCCTGATGCCCAGTTGCGCCAGTTCCACAATCCGCAGCCTGATGGCATTGGGCAGGGGTCTCCCGTTGACAAACACCCCCCCGAGCTGGTTCACTTCCCCGAAGGCAGGTTCTGCAAGCAAACACACAAACACACCCGTCGGACACGGCGAAGGGCTCAGAAGGCGGGTGCCTGAACTGCTCCTCATCACAAGGCAGATGTCACACATCGGGGACACCACCACCACCCCCGAGCTTCTTTATAACAGCGGGATGCCCCCGAAATTGAAGGGGGG
>NW_009260791.1:5130663-5131439 GCF_000687185.1 Egretta garzetta
CGGATCCCCAGGATGCCCGTCACCGAATGGGAGGACGGCCACGTCCTGGGCATGGCCATGGTGCTGGGGATCGCTGGCACCCCGGGAGGGGTGGGCACCTTGGCCCCTGCAGCAGCGATGGGGCTGGGGTAGGAGTAGATGTGGTTGTAGGGCAGAGCGGGCTGCGGGGGCGGCTGGTGCTGCTTGTAGGACTCGTAGTGGCTCTGCTGAGACAGGTTCCCGATTTTGTTCCGGAGGATGCGGCTGGTGGGGCTGACCGGCGGCACGTTGTACTTGTCGCACACGCCATCGGCCAGCAGGCGATCCCGGATCTCCCAGGCGAAGATGCCCGGATCCCTTTGTTTGTAGGTCCGGATGTGTTTGACCACCGTGGGGGTGGTGACCCGAGGCTTGCTGCCCCCGATAGCTCCCGGTAGGATGGAGCCGGTCTCGTTGTAGCGAGCCAGGATTTTGCTGACACAGCCGTGGGAAACGCGGAGCTGCCGACTGATGTCACACGGCCTGATGCCCAGTTGCGCCAGTTCCACAATCCGCAGCCTGATGGCATTGGGCAGGGGTCTCCCGTTGACAAACACCCCCCCGAGCTGGTTCACTTCCCCGAAGGCAGGTTCTGCAAGCAAACACACAAACACACCCGTCGGACACGGCGAAGGGCTCAGAAGGCGGGTGCCTGAACTGCTCCTCATCACAAGGCAGATGTCACACATCGGGGACACCACCACCACCCCCGAGCTTCTTTATAACAGCGGGATGCCCCCGAAATTGAAGGGGGGGAG
>NW_009260791.1:5132563-5133321 GCF_000687185.1 Egretta garzetta
AGGGGAAAGTAAGAAAAGGCAGAAAGAAATTCCGTGGCAACAAATGTCGGAGCTTCCCCGGACTGTGTGCATCAAGCATATTCCAAAAAAGCACATTCCAGAGATGAAAAACGAGATCGCCCCAACAGACAAGTCAGCTTTATTGCCACAGGAAAAAGGAACGCGAAGGAACGAAAAAGAAAAAGAAAAACATTTTCGAAGGCGTGGGGGAGGGGGAGGAAGGAAAAGTAGTTGAGGAAATTCTTTTACATCTTGGGAGAGGCGAGGGCAACGCGGTGCTTCTGAGTCGCGACTCACTTTTTTAAAGACCGTTTCTGGTGCTGTTAGCGCCTCTCGCTTAACAGCACAATTACACCAGGCTGTAAAACAAACGTGCTAAAATGTTAACTGCTAAGATCGGTGTCAGGAATAATATACAACGTGCCACAGGCTCCAGCCGTCCACTCGGCTGCGATCCTGCCTCGCGCTCGCCTAAGAACACTAATAACAAACCGAGCGGTCGTTAGCTTTCCTCTCTTCCCTGCTCCTGACCCCTAACGCGCTCTTACAACTTGTAGGAACACGAGCAAAGTCAATACGGGAGCTGGGGCGGCGGCACATGACGGCGCACGGGTGCTCCCCCTCTCTTGACAGCACTTGAACCCTCCTGCGGCTCCCGGCCACTTACCCATTCCTCTGAGCGGGACGCCTCTGGGGCCGCCCTAAATCCCAGACGGAGACCCGCACCCAGAGACGGGCTCCAAGCCTCCGGCGCTCCC
>NW_009260791.1:5133942-5135317 GCF_000687185.1 Egretta garzetta
GAAAAGCGATTCCTCGTTTGCGGCCGCCTTGCTGTAACGAAGCGCTTTTCCACTAACGAATATTTCACGGGTGGTGCGCGGGAAGGCTGCGAGCGACGAGCGCTGCGTCACTTTTGGTGGAAAGCAGCGCAGCGGCCGAGAAATCAGCTGCAGCTTTGCTCGCCCCCGGAGCAGACGAGACGGGGCTTGCGGCGCCCGGGCACCGGGATGCTGACGGTCCCCGGCCCTCACGGACCAGCTCGGCTTTTGGTTTAATCCCCACGCCCGATACCACACCGCGCTTAACTGTAACACGTCAACGCCCCGCGGCTGATTTCAACTTCACCAAAAACGCTGCTACATATTAACAGTTAAAAGAAAAACAGACAAAGCTGGTAGGAACTAAAAGTACGTGTGGGTCACGGCGTGTTTGTGTATGTGGAAGAAGTGTTTGGTTTGGCATTAGGTGGACGGATCCTGATCTGTGAGCTTGTGTGTGCCGCTCGCATATATGCCAGTGCATCATGTTGCATACGCAGCTCGTGGGCTTCCCAGCTCCAACCAAGAATTTATCATGTTTTTCTTTATTTTTTTTTCCCCTGAGATTCTTTTGTTGTTGTTGTTGCTTGTTTTGTTTTGTTTGTTTTTAAATGGAGTCTCGAAGGTACAGGCGCTCGAAATTAAATAAAACCTGAAAAGAAATAATGTGGTGAGCGGAGTGCGCGAAATAGCAGCGAGTAAAATATGAAATTGATGTCGCTGGTGCGCATGAACACTGTGTAAGTATTATTTTAGTTGAAATGTCCGTAAGATGTTTTCAGAAAAAAATCTGATTAATTGAGCTAGATTTCAGCGCCCGCACATATCGCAATGAACGTGCATAGTTAGGAATAAGTAGGATGTTGCAAGAGATCGCCCAGAAATTAAAGGCGTGTTGCAAACGCTCTGAGGTGGAAAGAAGGCGATCGTGGATCTTTCGCATTTATCTCTTTATTTGATCGGAATATCGGCGGATACTTCTGTTTCCTCCACAGGGATTTAAAAAAAAAAGCAATAATAAACCCCCCAACAACAACAACAAACTTTCTATGGCGATTTTGAGTTTTGTCGTTATTTCAGAAACGTGAGTTGCCCGTGCTGAGTATCACACTGGTAAATTGTGGTGCTTCCTCAACCTAGATAAAATCTCCTCTGGTAAAGGGGGTGTCCCCCTCCCCGCGCCCGAAAGCGATGCCCGGCTGCGCAGGCAATACTCGCAGGCATCTGCTGAAGCCAGAATCCTTTTGGGTCCTGTGAGCTGACCCGCTTTGCCTATTTACAAGGCAGGAGGCGCGGAACTAGTGGGATCCGGATCCAGCCTCTCATTAAGTTAATTACATAATTAAAAAATGAAGGG
>NW_009260791.1:5135550-5135974 GCF_000687185.1 Egretta garzetta
TTCCCCCTCCTTCCCTCTCCCACCCCTCCACCCCCGAGCCCGCCTCTGATCTCCTGGATATTTGGTTTCTTTCCCTGTCTCAATGTGTGTTCCTGATGTGGTCCTGTCGGAAAAGCTCGTTTACGCTGCTCGGGTCTCCAGTGGTTTAAGGATAATGTTTATCAGAAGTGAACGTGCTCAACTTGTTTCCATTCAACTGCTGAGTGTGGGCTGAAATACCAAAGGTCACATCTACAGTGAGTCGGTACAGGGCAGGGGGAGCCGAGAGGAATATGAAAACATTATAATATACAACAGCCTGTTGATCGCTTCTGACCTGCCTGGCAAAAAGATTAATTTTTTTTCAGGTAGGAAATCATTGAGGAATCGGAGGGGAAAGGCGGCAGGGAGAGGACGGGGGGCGCGGGGCCGGGGTTTCTCCTCC
>NW_009260791.1:5136966-5138778 GCF_000687185.1 Egretta garzetta
GGCGCCGCCGCACTCACCTCGGCGTGCCCGGCTCCTGCCTCCCTGAGCCGCCTTCAGAGAGAGCCCGTCCTCCATGAGGGCCTGTCTGCAGGGGCTCCGCGGGATGTAGTGCCTCGCTGATCCCCGGCTTCCTCCTCTCTCCCACTGTAGGCAGAAATCAGCCAAATAAAACGCAGCACACACCCCCGGCCCCTCTTTGAAGCTGCAGATTTTTGATGAATTTTTTTTTGGAAGGAAGCTAACCCTCTCTCATTCCCCGAGGGGAGGTGGCTACCGAGGAGCTATTGAGGCAGAAGGATGCTCGTATGGCAACGTATTTTGTAAGTAGAAGCCCCCCCCCGCCCCGACCCTTCCCAAAGGACAAAGACCCCCCCGTGTGTAGTCGGGGGGCCGCGGTCCCGAAGCGTGGAGGACATCTTTGCTCTTGTACCTTGAAGCCGGATCGGGGGGGGGGCAACACGGTGGGGTGTCGGAGAAGCTTTCGGACACCTCCGAAAGAAAGGCAGGGAAAAGCGGTGCAGAGGCAGGGGGAAGGGCAGTGACAGCCTTAGGCCGTGGCTGGAGGTGACCCATCCCGGAGCAACCCGGTGCTGTGTGATGCACAGAGAGATGAGACCCAGCGAGCTCTGAAACGGGGCTTTCGTTTTGCACAGAGCTATTCCTACATGCGGGCCTATAAAATCCCACGGGATCTCCCGGGATCGCTCCCATTTTCTGCGAGACACGTGAGGAAGCAAATGCAGGATGGAGGGGCCTTCGCCTGTGTGCATTTCCTTATGCGGTAAAATAGCTGAGCCCGGCAGGTTAGCGAAGGCACCGGGCCTTCGCAGGGCGGGGGCATGCGGGGCGCATCCCGCCTGACCCCGCGCTCCCCCGGCAGGGAAGGGAGGTCGCTCCCCCTGCTCCCGCTTCCCCTCCGAGCCTGCGGGCTCGAAAATGTCCGGCCTGACCCCCAGGCCTCAGGTGTGTTGACACTCACCCCCCCGCTTCAGCCTCGGACAAGCGCACTTCCAGCGAGCCCCGGCGGGCACTTGCTTGGAAGCGGCTGCGACGGAGAGGGAGGGACTTTCACCGGGAGGTGCCCCCGAGTCCCTTGGGGACCCCCCCCGCCCTTCTGCGGGGGCAGGCCTGGTTTTCCACTTGTTCTCCCCCTTTTCGGGGGAAAAAAAGGCTTTGTGAGAATGATCCTGGGGCACTACTTCGTTGGTAGATGTCGCGTCTCTTCTTGCTGCCCGCTGCCTTATTTTAGCTCGCTAAAACCCACACCCTTACACCTTTGTGTTCACCTAAAGCGCATGCGTTCGTGTGCGAAAGTACATGCGAATCCACGAGGGGGTATTTTTACATTAATGGCATTAATATAATATTCAAACGTGCACGGAAATACCCTCAACAACTCCCAAACTCCCGCAAAAGATTTTTTTAATTTTGTCCCGTCCTCAAGCACGGTGGGGGGTGGAGGGGGGACAGTGCCATGCGTGAGGGTGTGATTTCAATTTTAAGAAATTGATTTGCGTCAAGGACGAGACGGAGAATAGAAATGTAATAGGATAAAGTTTTGCTTAACAAAGGTTCGTCGGATACAAACAAGCCACGTCTGAACGTTTCCTGCTTACTTATGAAGCAATGGCAGGCACAACAGGAGGTCTTGGAGTCACTTCGGCGGTGGCAGACCCCAAAATCTGAAGGGAAACGGAAGATAGCAAGAAGTCAAGGCGCGAGGCTTTTGAGCGTCATGCTTTCGGGGTAAGGACGCAACCTCCTGCAAGTCTCCTTCCCGGCACGCAGGCGCGGGCAGGCTCCGTTTCAGCG
>NW_009260791.1:5139351-5140121 GCF_000687185.1 Egretta garzetta
GGGGAGCTGGGGGGTAGGGGGGTGGTCTTAATGATGTGTTAGCTGCTCGGACAGATTTAATAACTTTGCCGCCACTTGTTCTTAGCAACCCCTCTGGAAACCAGACAGTGTCTCATTAGGGCTTTCCTGGTGCAAACATTTGACTTGAATGAGCGGTGCTGAGTTAATTTCTCTTTGCACTAGGATTTGCTTAATGACATATAGGGAAATAGACAATTCTCATGCACCAGGCCATAAAGCTACAGAGGGCCAGATTTTAAAAGCATATTTTGTTCTAATAAAGCAATCGGGTTTTCATTTGTCACATGTTACATGAATTTAGAGTAAATGAAAAAAATACCTCTATTGTTCTGCATTAAATTATAGGAACCAATTGGGAATTCCTAGGCAATTTTCTCCATTTCTGCCTTCGCTTCTGCAACACCTAGTACCAGTGCCACCTACAGGAATAATTGCATTTTCGAGCTGCTTTCAAGTAACCACAAGCGTTTGAGAGAGTCCTGGTGGCTCTGTCGTCTTCCTGGACACACAGCAGAAAGTCTGACTTCGAAAGTTGTTGGTTTTCTTCGTGGCTTTCGTTGGAGATCGCACCCCCCAAACCACTTACACCCACACGCCCCCCCAGTATCCACAGGCAGGATGGCTCTTCTGTGCCACGGCACGTGGGAGGCCCGGAGACCTTCCCGCAAGTAAAGGTGAGGGGGAGCCCTGGCTGTATACCCCCGGCAGCGTTTCGGGGTGTCGCTGGCCGGCCCTGCTCGGTGCCGGGG
>NW_009260791.1:5140333-5141232 GCF_000687185.1 Egretta garzetta
GGGGAAGCTTCCTTGCCTGCCCTTGCGTGCGCTCACCCTCCCTCCCCCCGCGGCCACAAAATACCTGCCTTCGGGACACAGCGGGGGTGGCCACCCTTCCTGCTCGGGTGTGAAAGTGCGCCTTACTCCTCTCGAGCCTCTCTGTTTTAAAAGATTTTCAGTTCCTGCGCCCTTATCCAAAACGTGTGCAGGGATAGCTTCCTCCTCTGTATTATACTCGTTGATGCCCTGTTGCTCCGGGAAGGAGACACCTCCCAGGTGCCCCGAGGTTTGTCTGCAGGTGTGCGAAACAGGGGGCAAGGGTGGGGCAGGCAGGGCCCGGCCGCCCCAGGGCCGGGTCTGGGCTGAAGGCATTTCCAAAGGAAAAGGGCTGTTAATGTTTTCCTCCAAAACCTCGTTTCTCCTTGCATTATAGAGTCACAAAACACGGAGCTGGGTTTTTTGGGTGGGTTTCGGGTGTTGTGTTTTCAGGGTTTTTTTTGCCTGATAGGGTAGGAAATGCGATCGTGTTTATGAAAGAAACCAAGCTTTTTGGCCTACGCTGAAAGATTTGTATCTATTTCAGTGTTTTATAGCCAGGGGAAAACTCGACCGTTCCCGCTCTGAGGGTTTCCTTTCGTTCGTTGTGAGAATAAAACGGGGGGAAAAAGCGGCGGCGAGCAAAAAACCTATTCTCCCTGCCCCGTCCCCTCCCGCCCCGCGCGGGTCCGCAGCTGCGCTCGACGCTCGGTCCCGGGGGGGCCCCAGCACCGCGCCTCTCGCCCCGCTCTCCGAAGGGCCGGTGGCATCACTGAAGCACGTGAAAACAAACGATTTGCGGCGTGAAATAGCAAAGACGTAATCGGGCGCGGAGTTCGCCATCGGCGGCTGAGTTTTTGTAGAGTAAACGAAAATTTCTG
>NW_009260791.1:5141673-5142032 GCF_000687185.1 Egretta garzetta
TCCCACCGAGGAGCCGCTGGCCCCGGCCGTGCAGACCTCGGGAGCCGGGTTTCGCACCGGGCCGTCTCGATTTCGTTTGCAAAATATTTCTCTCCTGCAACTGCGGTATAACAACTGACAGGATAAAACCCACCAAGCGCGTTTACAACGCTGAGCGCCGCCAATGTTTAATGCAGAATCAGTGCTGTAAATGTACTTCTTTTTTCTTCTTTCGGAGAAGAACGGCTATTTGGAGGGAAGACGACCGCTGCCCCTCGCCGCTGCCCACCTAATGCGCCTCCGCTCCCGGGGAGAGGCAGATGCCGCTCGGCGCGGAGGCGCTTCATCCCTCGGGCTTCTGGCGGCGTCAGAAAACGACA
>NW_009260791.1:5142556-5144403 GCF_000687185.1 Egretta garzetta
GCCGCCGTGGCCCCGGCGGGGGGGCCCCGTGTCACAGCAGGCGGCTGCTCACCGCCTGCCCCCCCCTGCCCCGGGACTGGTGCCTGCTGCATCCACCCGGCCCTACCAGTGCTTCCCTTGACAGTTTCCCTCTCCCCAGGGATGAGATCTAAGACATCCCCGTTTGGCACATTTTTCCTCGGAGCCTTTTAGGTCATCTCAGACCGCCCGATAGGCGAAAGGTGCTCAGCGATGGGGCAGAGGAACAGAAGGGCCGTGGGAAGCGCGGGCTTTTCCTACTACTTGTAGGAGACTAGGACCTATATGATGGGCAGAAAAGCGATGCCGAGGCCTCCAGAGAAAGTTTGCCGGCAAGACCTCCAAGTATAGCTGCTGCGAAGGTCTCCGTGCGGCCCGGCTGGAGGTGCCGCACGGCGACTCCCCAGCACCCATGTACCAGGTCTCCTCTGCCTGACAAAGGCCGATCTTTACCCCAAATCGGGGAAACCGCGGTCAGAAAGCTCCTTGCAGCGCAGTGCGAGGTTTCCTGCACCTCTGCGACTTCCAGGATCGCGGCCTGGAGCCCAGACCTGACCCCGTAGCTGCAGGGAGCCGCTGCCGGTGGCTGGGCAGAGGCAGGGTGCGGTGGCCGAGGTGGGGCTTGGGCACAGGTTCGTAGGTTGGCGCCCGTATCTACGAACTGAGCAACTGCTCAGCCATTTAGGAAACTCAGTCCAGCTGCTTGCGCTCACTGGCAAACCCCGCAGATCCTTGCCCAACGTGTCTCTTGTCTCACCCCGAGTGCTGTGAACAGCCTCTTCGTCTCTGGGTTTCAGGGTGTAAGCCACACGGTATCTCTCTTCGCTTATGTACAAACACTTACAATAGGAGTAATAGATGAAATGTCACTTAGGGGGACAAAAGCAAGCAACAGCCCGTTGTTCTTCACATTTGAAGGGTTTGTTTATTCTTTGTATGCACACAGTTTAGGATGAAGGCGGGCGCTTCCACGGGTTTTGAATAGGGTGCCCTTTTACCTTGTAGTTTTTACCCTGTATCTTCCACTAGTAAATTGTAACTGTCAAAAGAAAAAAAAACCCACAATTTATCTATTAGAAATCCCGCTCCTGTTAAATATAGTCGCACAACCAAAGAATTGCGAGGTTCTGAGAGGAAAATTAATTTAAAAGAACCAAAGAGTCATAAAGGCATTATTAATGTATTGTTATTGTAAATTAACAATCATTTTTATATGGACAGCTGCAGCACCATAGAAGATACAAAACAACTATCAGGACCAGCTTCCTATGTTAATAACCGCACAACTTTCTTAAAAAAAAAAAAAAAGGGGGGGGTTTTGTGGTTTCTTCAGGAACAAAAATGGTTTAAAACCTCTGAACCTATTAGCTTCGGGATTAGCAGGATATTAGCAGGATTTCTGTGCTAATACGCATAAAATACAGTTTCTCATTTACAAACAAATCTGAGCACACCGTTCCGAGAGCCAACGCAAAAGAGGTAGGGTTACACCGCGGTGCGGATTCAGACAAGAAGGATGAACTTGAGTTGGACTTTCAGAAATGTTTCTATTAAAAGCCAGCTAACATTTTTGTGCTCGTATTTCCCGGTTAGTATTGTCTCTGAATGTACAGGTGCCCATTAAAATTGGGCTCCTTTAGGTATATGTTTGTGGCCGTACGCGTGCTCGCTCGCTGGGCTAAGGGAAAGGTATCAGGCTGTTAGGACGTCCAAATTCAGTGGCAGCGGGGAAAGGACTTTACAGGCTTGGCTCTCCGGTCCAGCGAATCGGCGTGGAAAAGCCGACGGCAGGCAATGATGCGCCGGGGCGTGCGGGGGACCCTGACCCC
>NW_009260791.1:5144840-5179754 GCF_000687185.1 Egretta garzetta
CCGGCCGGGGAGGGGGGACCCCCGGCAGCGGGGGAGCAGGGAGAGCCCCCGGGGCCGAGAAATGCCCCCCTCTGTCTCCCCCGGAGGGAAGGACAGCGCTAAGCGCCAGTCCTTTCCCATCACTCGATCCGTATCCAGCTATATATGTGTGTATGTGTATATATATATTGTTTTCAGCATGGCTGTGTCTTACACCATCCGGGACGTTTTCTGGGAGCGGGAGGCGGTTCCTTCCCCAGGAGCTTTGCCGGAATAACCAGAGCAACGTTTGCCTCCGGCTCCTGCGCTGGTGCTCCCCGACTGCGCGCTTAAACCCAGCGCGTTTGTTCCTGCTCGTTTATTTTTCTCTCGTTGTGCTTTGGAGCTCTGTAAATAAGCTGCCGGTAATATATCTAAATCCCTTCTGGCGTCAGAAGCAAAAGCAGCAAATGAAACAGCTCTGCCCCCCAGTCGCGGTCTTCGGGGCTGCCCGCGTTTGCCGGGAGGGGAGGCAGGACCGGGGGTGTGTGTGTGTGCACCGCGCCTTTGTCTCTTGGGGAAACCTAGCTTTATTCTCTTGCCAGGTTGATATTAAGAGTGATAAGTGATTTGGAACAATACTCGCCTCATCCTGCTTACCAGAGGTCTCTCTGCGAGCAGCCGCTCCCCTCCGAAATCCCCCGTGTGTGGGGCTGACACTGAGGGGACCAGAGGGAACTCAGGGTCGGACCTTGGTGCCAGGGGGACCTCCGTCCGTCACGGCGGGGAGATGTGCCCGCCAGCTGCTGTGGGTATTTTTTACCTCAGTTCTTGGGAAAATACCTCCAGGGGAGAAGGAAACAGGCGGGCATTACAGTCAGTGTGCCTCCCCCACCAAAACCATTGCACTCCAGCCTTTGCCCCACCAGGCAGGCTCTGCGGCTGGGCCCAGAGCTGGGACAGACAGTGACCCCGTCTTCAAATGGATGTGATGTGTGGTTACAATAACCCCTGCTTGCTGAGCGGCTGCGTGGAGGAAAGTCTGAGCTTGACTGTGCTGGGAATTTTCCACTTTCGTTTCAGGCACAGAAACTGGTTGTTTCCAATGTGGAAAGTGCTCCGGGCCTCTGCGTGATTAAATTCATCTGCAGCATTTGGGATGGGACATTGCAGTGACAGAGACTGAGACTGGGACTTTCTGCTGGGTCATGACAAGGCTGCAGGCAGTGCAATTTGCAGAGTATTTGTATACCAAAGGGTTATGACTCTCTCTCGCTTCTTCCCCATCTCCCCTCTGAGTGTGGAGGTAACCCTGGACCAAGTGCACTATTTATATCTAATGCTCCCCTGCACGTTTGAGTCAGTCACACAATTTTGAGGATAACTGGTAAGCCGTGAAAGACAGATTCAAACATTATGGTGCTTATGGTGGCATCTACATGAAAGACGGTGAATCCCAACACTCAGGTGTCTGCAGTGGTGACGATGATTGCCTCATTCACTGTAAAGCAAGACCACAGGAGACAAGATCAATACACTTTAAAATAACAGCGTACCTCTCACTGACAGCTGGTTTCTCTTTTTTCATTCTTTCCTCTGCCAGTCCCAGGATTACAGTTTTAACTTTATGCTTTCCCTCTTTCTCTGGTATCACTATTGAACTTGAATGAGATTACTCAGAACAGAAGAGTGTCTTTATTAGTAGTCTCTGTCCTCAAAGCCTTTTTTTTTACCTTAGTAGCCCTTCAATACTATTTAAATCCTGCAGTCTTTCCCGAGATGCAGTCAGCCATTTGACACCTCTTGAAGCATTTAAGAATTTGTCTCTGATTTCTTCTCCTCTTCAGGTCATTATGTTTGTCTGCCTCTGAGGACACAAACCTGAAAACCTTTCCGCTCATCTATGGAGAAACAGTCCCTTCCAGCTGATACATGGAAAGAACAAGTCCTCTCAGAGGAACTAGTACGTGAAAGCCACCCCGGTGGCCTGCTGTGCCCAGGCATGGGCAGAGCTCGGCCCTCCCTGGGCTGGCACTGGGTGTGGAAGCTGCCAGGCGCTAGCACGCCTGGAATTTCACACGCGGTGCCCGGCACTTGCACAGTCAAGCCCAGGTTTGTGGGTATTTTCTTTCTGCGCTTAATTCCACCATCATGCACCAGAGCAAGTAATATCTTATTCGGCAGTGAGTTTTGCTCAGTCTTAGTCATGAAGATGGAATTGGTCCTACAACAACAACAAGAATAGCTCTTTACCTGAGTCCTTTCCAGCACTCCCTACGTGGCCTCCCCATCACAAAAGCAAACAGAAGCTCCCAGAAAGCAGCAGCAAGTTCAGAGAGATCTGGCTTCTCACCAGTTTGAATTTTGCCAGGTGGTGCTTGCTCTAAGAGCTTGAGCTATAGCTTGAGCTATAGCATTTCCTTTCTAATATTGAAGTGCTGGGAAGACAGTAACTCTTTTATGCAATGGAGAACTAAACACTTTTAAAATAAAGTTATCTAGTGGCTAACAGTGCTGACTTTTGTGTATGCTACTTCTAACCTGAGTCTACCTAGCCTCAGCTTTCAGAATCCAAAAATGAAAATTTCTTTATCTTCTAGACAAAAACTCTCTGTATTTGATAGCAGGAGTGGATTAACAGCTTTTGGCTCAATCTCCCACCTTTCTCCCTCCTACCCTGTGCTGTGAGGGCTATATGTGGACACTGGGGAAGAGGGCTTCTGCCGATCAGCAGCTGCAATGACTCGAGTACCTCAGCCTGGTGCAAGGTGAGCCGACTCAGGCCACGTGTAACAGCTGAGCAACTGGGCAGAGCACCTCAGCAGCAGCTTGCTCCATGCACGGTTATTCATCCCAAGTATTTTTGAAATAATTTTCTGACTTTTTTTGTTGTCTTCCATTTTGGTCACATCCAGCTCTGTATTATAAGGTGCTGAGTAACAGCTCATGAACTCTGTTAAGTGATGGCTCTGGGGTTTGTTTACCAACATCCACCAGAGACTCCAGCTTTTCTGTAGAAACAGAAACTGAGCCCAGGCTTATCCAGGTATCAAGCTGTCACATTCCTTGGGGCCTGCAGAGCAAACTGGCCTTTGTGAAGAATGTTTACCATGACTGTAAGGCAGCTGTGTTTAGAGAGTCATTTCAGGAAAGTCTAGAAATAACCAGCTGGCTTTCCATAACAGATTTGTTCCTAATTGTAAAGGAAGAACAACCGTTCATCAGTTGGAGCTTTGCATCCATCACAGGTAAGACAATGAGACAGTGGTGACAAGACTCAGAACCAGAGGCAAACAAGGATATGGGGACGTCTTCAGGGTCTAAATGTCAGCTGGCATTCAGCTCTAACTCAGATTTTAATTTATCAATTATTTCAGGACCTGTTCCGGAAACATTAGCAGAGGAGCCAATTGGTGTAACCCTGATCTCTGTAACAGTGGTAATTACTCCTGCTCAGTGGGACCGTCACTAGCTTTAGACCCTGCTGTGTGAGGGTTGTGCCTACAGCCCATTTTTTTGCAGCAGTCAGCAGCTTCCAACTTGGGAGCTGTGGAAAGATGTGCTGTCAGATTTAGGATATAGGAGAGAGCTGGTCACAGAGGCGTATCCCTGCTTCAGGACAAGAATAAGCTTTTACTATGAGCAATGTCCTGTCTGTAAGGAGTTCTGTCTGTTTTTTCTAAACTGCAGCATCTCTCCATTCCAA
The DNA here is from genome assembly GCF_000687185.1 of Egretta garzetta. Lineage (NCBI taxonomy): Eukaryota > Metazoa > Chordata > Aves > Pelecaniformes > Ardeidae > Egretta > Egretta garzetta. The sequence goes on from NW_009260791.1 coordinate 5,148,505, forward strand.
ACACCCCTTTTCCACACCATCCTTTGGCACCAGAGGCAGCCAAGCAAAGCACATAGAAGAGGACTGAGCAAACCATGAGGCAGCTTATAAAGGATGTGCAATTTACTTTGTACCCATGTGGAACACTGACTCTGGAGTATAGACCCTTTAACTCACTCACTTAGGTACTATTTAGCCCAGGCAGGACAGATCCTTTAATTGGACAAACAGATTAGTTGCATTTTTGTTTTTCTTGGGGGATTTTTTTTGCTACAGATAGATTCTATTTGTCAATGCCTCCTACAGACTTTTGGGGGAATATTTTAAAGCTTATTTTAATCACCTTCTTTCAAAGGTGAAACTCTCATCTCCTGTAATGAACCCAAATTTTCCAGACCAGAAAGTTGCAGAAGTTTCTAATATATGAATTCTTCATAATTCTCTCAATTCTTTTGCTTGTTCACTTCCATTTTTAACCTCACTAACAATGAAGATTCTCGTCTCCCTGTGACCTTCTTTTCTACTTTTGCTGCTGCTGATTATTTATGATTAAACCATTAAGCTATCATTACAGCAAAACTGGTTAAACTAGCTGCAGAAATGGTATCTACTAACTGAATGAAATATCCAGCTATGGTGATAAACAGATGAAGTAACTCAGATAAAAGATTTATTTTCTCCATGTGACTGCAAAGCGCAATATTTTAGAAGCCACGGGGCCAAGTTCTGCCTTGTAATTCACCTGCTCCGCTTTCCAGAGTGGGTAGGAGCTACCAGAAGGTATGAAAGAGGCTTTATACTCCATAGCAGATGACAATTGTCTTGTTAGCTCAAACTCTAGCAGCTTATGCTTTCACTCTGGAGTTCCTTGAGACAGTTCTTTGATTTATGATGGCCCAAATGGGAACTGGCAAACACGCACATGCAAAGGAGCGTAACTACAGTTCAAGAGGTGCTGGAAAAACTGGAAGGGAGGAAAATTAGTCCTCAAGTGTTTGTGCAGGGCTTCACTAGGAGGAGCCATACCATGTGTAATGAATGTGCAGAGCTGTTAGCAGTTAGTATACATTAGATCTGGTCCCAGGGCAGCATTTTTGCTCTTGCCATTTATCTTTTTAATAAAGACTTTTCAAATAGATCAGAAGGTAAAACTGACTCAAGTTACTATGATCCTTTGATTTCTCAGTATGTTATTTTTATAGACTTCATTCTGCCACCAAGAGGATAGTAACTATAACTACCACATCACATACACACTTTACACAGGACTGTAGTATTTTCTAAAAAGTTTCTATATCTTCCTGTAAGTTTTGTACAACAGCGAGCACGACTGACATGATCCTGCCTGGTGCTTCACTTGCAGTAGAAATGATAAGTAATAATAATGCTATGGGGTGTCGGGAGCGGGAACATGACTTATTACTCGAGTCCTGCAGTTGCTCATCCCTAGGAAAAGCACAACTGTGTCTTTAAGGTACTGAAAGTGGCACAGAGCCACCCTACTCCAGGTTGGCAAATACAGGAAAAGAAAGGTGAGTAACGGGGCAGACTGCCTTTGGGAGGGCGCTCTCTGGGGTTACTGGCACTGCCATGTTCCTTCAGGAGGCCCAAAGTGCCCAAGGGCTTGTCCTTGGAGAAGACAGCTATGTCTCAGCCTCCTGTTTTACCTCTTGGACTGCTATGTGCCCCTGAGGTCCCTGCGGTTAGTAGTGCTGCATGACTACTTCTGGGTGCAGGACTGAAGGTCCGTAACTCCCTCCTGCTTGTGTTTAGAAATTTTTCATCAGGAAAGGTTATCACTTTTCCCAGGCTGTAGGCTCATGGCAGGGGGGGGGGAATACGGCGAAAGTACAGCTGCCAGTGTCTCTGACCTTGCAAGCCACATACCAATATCTTCCAGTGCCTGAGTTATACTCTTCAGAGAGTGGAGGGAAAAGTCCTCTGCCAGAGTGATTCATAGTGATGGTAAAGGGTCATTTGCTTGTATGGGCTAGGAGCTGAACCTGCATGGGGAGCTGACCCTACAGATGACCGATAGGTATCAGCCTTGGGAGGCCCTGCTGGGTCACCTCCACCCACCATAAGGGACTTGGAAAGTCCAGTGGATTTTTCACCAGCATTGTTTGGCATTCTCTGTCACAGGAACCACAGCTGAACTGTTCAAAATCACTGTTTACTTTTCACTTCTGTAGTGTATTAGGGGTCCAAGCTAGGCTAGTAAAGATGTAAGAGAACAAAAAATAAATATCCTATTTGGACATTCCCAATGTGTATAAAGGCATGAAGTTTCTTGCACAAGTAGAAAAAGCCACATATTTGGCTCTTTGAGTCTGTTTTTAAGGAAAAAAAAAAAATCAGCTTGCTTCAAAAGTAGCATTTAAACATTTTCCTTACGGTGTGCTCCTTGCAAATGCATGCTGGGGTCTTAGATGTTGCCTTGCTTAAACCTACTATATTAATTCTGTTTGGAGTCTGACTCCATTTAGATGTCTGTGAAATGAGGGGGACCTGACTTACCAGCATCAAAGGAGCTGTTGCAAGAATATTAGCAAGGCACTGGAATATGGGAGGGACTGGAAACGTTCCTGGGAAGGTTTTAGCCCAGTGATGGAAAATACATTTGTGTTATTATTTTAGCACAAGTGCCTTCTATAATGCTAAGTTTTGCTATCAAATATGATATAAATTGCACATCTGGTTGGTGGATATCAATGCAATAATGCTTCAAAGACTATCTGTCAGGCTTAAAAAGCAAAGAGATGAGGATTTATTGGTGTTTTTATTATTAACAGAAAAGCCTCGGGATCTCGAAATAGATCAGGTTTACAGGTAAAAGTGGGTTCTCTTTTCTTCTTTGTTCACCTTAACGGGCAATTAATATCAAGCTAAAATAGGATCATCTGATGCTAATATGTTGACCGTGTAAATTTAGATAATGTTAGCTTGATCAATGTATAGATGAAGAAGACTGTTGAAAAAAGTATGTGTCACAGGTATATTCCACATCTTAAACATTTCAGACAGTGTACCATTCTGGAGATACTGTTTGCTTAAGAAACCCCGGTCTTATCCTTTTCCAGTCTTGCAAGACCTTTGGGAAGCAACAGTGGGCTACTTCTGTGCAAAGGCTTAGAATTAATGTCTATTTGCAGTAGAATGAACAATGAAGGAAATAGGAACTTCTAAAATAGATGTCTTATAAAATTATAATCTGAGGGAGTTGGGGTAAAAATATAATTTCCAAATTAGCAAACTGAAGGCAGCTTGAAGACATACATGTAAGATTTACTGCCCGAGTTGCTGGTGACTTCAGCCTCCTTTCCAGAAGAACGTTGTTCCATGCAATGCTGGTTAAAGCCTCACAAGAGTCACTGTGAGGCATTGGAGGGAGCTGTACAAGTCCTGGCCCCCTTCTTCCCCTAAAAAATTGTCTGCAAGAGCTTCTCTTCTGCTCAGTCAGGACTGAGTTGAATCTTTCATGGAATTTAAATTAAATTCTTATGGTAACCTCTTTACTGAATTTATAACAAAATCTGTTAGCCATGCTGTGTTAAAGTGAGGACATCCTTTGTTTTGTTGGGTCATTGCTTAATTACTAAATAAAGAAATATTAAGTACGAACTTCATGACTCATACAATATTTCAAAACGCCATGTCCTGTAAAGTCCCATTTACATCTACCACATCAGCGCTTAACTCACTTCCCATTATTCCTGAGGCTATTAATGTCAGTAATTACAGGAGGTAACATGTCTAATATTGACTGTATTGTGGAATAAAGCGATGTTGAGCTGCTAGAGTGTGTTTTATATTAAGTACAAAAAGCTTCTGATACATTTAATGTAACTATAAATCTTAACTCAAATGCTTATATGTCTCCTTTATGACCTGAATAAACTCTGAGGTAGAAGCAGGGCAGCTGAATAGCCGCTTGCTGCCAAACCGCATATTCAGCTGAATATGAACTTACAATATCCTTTTCATATTGAATAATAACAGAAAGACAGAAAAGGGGCTGAATATGTTCTCTAAATGAAGTATTTTTTTTCCAGAACACTGAGTTTAATGGTAAAAAAATTCCCTGAATAAACACGAACTTTAGGATCATAAATATATAAATAAAACATAACCCAAGCCAAATAGTGTGGGCTTTTTTTTTTTCCAGTGGAAATCTAGTCTGTGCTTATGATAAGAGGTGCTCTACAGGTTTCAATGCATTAAATGTTGAACACCCAGGCACCCTGTGGCTTGGGGAACGCGCATCACTCTGCCCCTTTGGGGAGGCTGCTGGGCTGGCTCGGGCGTGGAGGTGGCCAGAAGCCATGGTCACTCCTGGAAGGGCTGGCATTTGCTGTCTGCGTGAGCTGCTGGAGGAAGGCCGGGCTGTGAGGGTGAAGAACATTTTGGGGAGGCTGTGCCAGACATGGCCAATAACATGATTCAATCTGGCTTTGTGCTTGCTTGCACTTGCTAATGCAAACCCCCACCAAGCACAAAGCCCGAGCAGGAAAAGCATGCGCTGAGGACGAGGTAAGGACCAGGTAAGTCCCTGCCAGGGTTCAGAACTCCAACCTCACCCCCTGGGTGCCGCAGCACCCCTATGTCCTCAAGACATCAGTATGCATTGGGTGAGGTTTCAGTCCAGGTGTCCGCAGTGCCAGGGTGGCTGCACCGTTGGAGCCTGCACGGTGAAACAGGGAGTGAACAAATTTGACTCACAAAAAATAAGATTTAGGTGCAAGTTGCACTGAAAATCACATAATTAAGCCCAGAGAGAGATCAACTACCAGAAAACACAAGCTCTACTTCAATCAGTTCCCACTGAAATAAACTCCTTTGAATGGGAAGTTCTCCTTAAAGACCTTCGGTACAATATGACCCTTTAATATTAAGCATGTCAACATTTAAATTGATGATGCTAATTTTTTTAGAACTATTTACAAGGGGAGTATTTCCCTCTGAATTTGTAATAAATCATGTAAGACATCTTTTCATTCCGTTCCCCTTTAAAAAGAAATATTTGGCAGTTTAAAATGTTTAATGTAGTGGAAAATCTAAAGGGAAAAATAAAGCATCAATAGGCTATTTCAGCAGCAGAAACCATTTGGGACCTGCTTAACCTCCTAAGCTCTTCTCCAAATTTATTTGGAAAGGGGCATATAAAGAGCTCATCACTTTCCATCTCCATTTTCATGTGTGGAGCATATGAAATAGTTTAGCTTCATACTCACACTCCAGGCTGATACTGACGGTGGGCTGAGGTAACTTGAGATCACTATTTCTTCCTCCTTATGACAGTTCTGGAACATTTGGTTGACTAATTACCTGGTTACTAGTCAGCATTTTTTTTTTTTATATTTGACTTTATTTATGAACGTACATAGTCTATAAGGGTAAAGAGCCACACACATAGGTTACCATTTTAAAACAGAGGATTATTACACCACCATGTGCCCGGCCTTTTCCTGTGCTTGTGATAGGAAAACTACACAGGCAAGAGAAAATTTTACTCCTGTCCAGTACTTCACCCTGTCCATTGCTCAGTACAGACCAAACTGAAGGACAGACATGAAGACGTGATCAAGTTCTTCCTCAGCTGACTGCAAATCTTCCCCTAACTTCAAGGGTTGATAGACTAAAATTGAAAGCACGGAGATTATGGGGCATCAGGCAGTGTGGGATATCCCCACCTTCTCCTCAGTTTAAATCACATTTGCAATTAACCTATCTGTAAGCAAATATTCTTCAAAACCCTTCCAAACATAACAGCCAAATTCTTCTTATGCTGAGGGACTTGACATAGCACTCCTTTTGCAGGCAGCATTCCCATTACTGTCAGTAACAACCAACCAAGCAAAAACTGCCGCTTTAAAACAGAAATGAATTATAGGGATGCGTGTGCGTCAGTGGCCGGCTGTGTCTGCATCTGTATCACTGTCTCTGTGTGTATATATATTTATTTACTTACCTCCTGTGTTGAAGATAAAAGCTTTTTGCCATACTCAAACTTTAAAGCATTACTTTTAAAAGCTGAACCCCATAAACAGCAACATGTGCCTTCCCCCCACCCCCTTCTTGCTATTTCTTTTTTCAGCAACGTCTGGCTTGGCAGACTCTTGCAAGAGTTCTTCAGAGGTAGCTCAAAAAGAAACCCAAGGCGGTGACCCCACTGCTCTGCCCTCTCCTGCAAACCCCTGCTGAAAGCCCAGTAAAAATCTACGCAACACTGAAACACAGCATCGGCATTAACACTACGTACATAAGCATTTATCCAGCCAGAGAAATTATGTTCCCTAAAAAACTGATTGCTAGCTTCTATAGGGTTGAGTCACATTAACCTGACAAACTGCTTCCAGAAAGAACAGTATAGCTATAAGGGTAAAAAAATGTCTCATTTATTTATGGTAAAAATGTAAGTGGACCCTCCTGAAGGGATGTAATTAAAAAAAAAAAAAAGTAGCTGGAGTAAGGAGGGGAAACATGCTGGATGATGACAGATGGTTTTATCCCAGAGGAAGGTTTTTTTCCTTCAGCACTTCTTGGGAGGCTCTGTGGCCACAGGAGGACAAAAGCAGAAGAGATGATGAGAGAGAAATGCAGACCAGGTATCAAACATGACTCGAGAGCAGCTGGGCGAGGAAATGGGGATAAGGCTTTGAAACAAAGCACATTGGCAAAAACCTGGAGCTAAGAGGCTGCGTTCAGGAGGCAGAGACCTGAATCTGGGGACCCAGGAGGATTGGGACTTGAAACCCAGATGGGAGAGACTGGCACCTTCAGGTAAGAGGCTGGCAGAGAGAAAGGATGAGCAAGTGGGACTGGCTGGGAAACGAGAGCAGCAACTGGCTGAGAGAGAAAGCAGTGGCTGAAAACAAGGAGCCAGAGATGAGGAAGGAATGGGACCAGGACAGAGATGGTTGGAGGGGAGTAAAACAGAGCGAGAGGAGGAAAATACTCATTGGAGACTATAGACCCTTCACTGGTCATTCCAGGTCAGGAAACGGAGCATGAGGACTCTGGGTCATGGCACTACTCTGGTCTCAACCCCTAGCAAAAGTGTCCTCTGGTCCCCAGACATGTTGGCAACTCAGTATTGCTACAAATTACCCTATTAACTCAGAGGGAAAAAGTCCATATGGAGAAGCTAAGAGCTAACCCCAATAGCGTGAGGCATAGAGGTGTTAATATGATGCCACATAATAGAAATTTTGTTTTTCCACTTTGCTTCATTAAGAACCTAGGAAATTACCTACAAACACTCTCTTAAAAGAACTCTGTGAGCTGCCAAAGCAAACACGCAGAAGTTGGAAAGCACCAGAGCTGAAGTTATCTGTGCAGTTTTTTCCCCCCTTTTACCTGTACGCATGGGGAATAGAAGAAGCCATCTCCTTTTCCCACAGAAGATGTGCCAGCCTGTGCTCAGTCCCTGTCCTGCTCAAGATGAGTCAGGATTGTGTAACGAAAGATGCTCAGCCCCCTATTCAGCTGTTTTGAGTAGCTGGGAAAACAAGGTCGGCTGTCTCACTTAAAGCTACGGAATGTTGACCTGAAGAACTGGATGCGTCCCTCCCTGTCTTGTGCCACATATCTCTTATACGACATCAGTAAGTTCTTACACCAAATTTTGCACACATGGTCGCTAATTGCATGTTCCCAGCTGCACGGATACCTGACTCGAGACTCCAGGGTCTGATTTGGAGAAGTGCTGAGCACTCACAGCTGCAGTGGGACTCAATGGGAGCCCTGCTCCGAATATCTGAGGAATTACATAATGGTAAGTACCCTGACAAATTAGGTCCTGGAGCCTTAAACTGGGCACCCGAAATCACTGCACCTCTCTGTTCTTCTGTTTTCCAGCTGCAAAATGGGGATGATAATCATAGGGGTGATCTGAAAATAAATACACATTTGTGAACTCCTTAGATACTACAGTCATTAAGACCATGGGAAACTTCCCAAATTAAATTAAAAACTCTTTCTTCAGATCAAGATCGACTGGCCTGTGGTAAATAGGGGTTTAGGACACATGTCAAACACATGGAGAAAGCAAAATATTGAATAGCTTTTCAATAAATTAATGCCACCTATCCTGAGCAGTGAATGAGGCAGGGATCCTGTGGGAAAGGCATGAAGTGGCCATGTATTTAAAGATGGCATCATTGAGGGAGCTTATTTAGACTATCTGCTCCTAAGACTGGCTATTCAAACTGCTGCACACTTAATGTCACAACAGAAATTGCTAGTGAGATTTCTGTGTGTGGAGGTTTAGGGATAACAGATGCCTTAGAATTGTCCTTTCTTTTTGGGGGGAGATTTTCTGATTGAAATCAAGCTAAACATTGCATGTATGTGCTATTAGCCAACCCTAATCCAGCTCAGAAAAAAAGAGTATGTGTATATACTGTTACAAAGACCTAATAGGAACTGGGTGACTGCCATATATTACCTGGCACACCGAAACTGTAAAGTCTGCTTTCACCATCAGAGTGTGACTTATCATCTGGAAGTGATTTAGCTGTGCGGTTACCTTTGGACTGCTGTTCTTTTTGGTTCTTTACTAGCAAGCAAATAACGATGGAGAATAAGACTTTAGTACTATCAAGTAAACAAATAATTGGGCTGGATATTTCAAAACCAGAGGTGAGAAGTGATTTTGAAGCTAGTCAGAACTCTGCAGGTTTTATCCTCCATGGTTGTTATTAAAGGTAGTTATAAAATCCAGATCTCTACCCTCCCTTTCTCCCCAGCCCCCTCTTCCCTTTACTACGTGGTATGCAGGGAACATTGCTTGAAATATACTGCCGCTCAGCTCTGCACAGTCCATGTCCATAAACTGAGTTTGTTTTCTGAAGTAATTTGCACGGTATAGATCTCTATTCTCCTCTAAGTGCACACACCTGTAATTTCCATCAGCATCACTAGGAGCTACTTGTAGGTAATGAAGGGAAAATATGTGCTACACTGGGCACTTCACACGAGAATCTCCAAATGGGTTCATGTTACCACGTTCTGACTAAAAAAGCCATGAAAAGCACCTCTGATAAATTTCCTATGACTGGTTCACATGGCAGGTGGCCCTCCATTAGAAATAGAATAGTTATACCCGACGTCCCTGATATTTCTGAACCGAGGACAGAGATTTCAAGAACATATCAGCCCACAGGTATCATTCTGTGTGGGATCACAGCTTTCATACCTACTGCATCCCAAAATGCTTCTGCAGAGTTAACAGGCACTTTTTGCTCAGCGATAAATAAATGCAGAAGAAAAGAGAAATTAAAAGGTGATGGCAACTGGGAAGATATGCACTCATGGTCAGGGTTGGATTAGGTCGAAGTGGAGGAATACTGGAAGGCAGTTTCAGATGCGGGAGCTCCAGGAGATTTTACATGGTACCTACTGAGGTGGGAGTGTAGGAAGGACCAGAGGGGATGCCTCCGCTACGTTAGCAGGAAGAAGGGAATGGAGATGGGAGAGTGTGATCAAGACAGACAGGTGAGACTAGAGAGTTCAAGAGATTATTTTAAATGTGCCATATCACATATTATTCTTTAGTGCCTTCATAAACCCCCATTCTCATGTACTCACTAGAAACTGTGGGAGGAGCATCCCAGGCTACTCGAGGGGGAAAATAAAAACAGTAAGACTTGAAAGATGTTACAGGCACACAGTGCTGAGATCATATTTTTCTGAAGGCATTTTCAATTATTCAGTAGAAGAAAAATAAATCTTTTGTTCAGATCATATTTTACGAGAAATTTCTTTCCTTGGAGGGTAGTGCAGTACTGGAAGTCATTACTCAGAGGGGCTGCAGATTCTCCACCTAAGGAAGTTTTCAAGGCTGAGCTAGAGACAGCCACGGCTGACCTGGTCTGCTGCTGGGGCGGGGCGGGGGGGTTGAGGGAGGCAGAGCCCTTGCGGTCCCCTGTTTGCCGTAACCAGCAGCAGCGAGGGGAGTGGGGACCCTGCGTTTTGCTCTGTGGAGGCCCCTCTCCGGCTCTGATGCCAGCAATCAACAGAAAAAAAATACTTGGAAATACACCCTGTCAGAAAGCATTGCAGGTCACAGGAGCAGAGTTTGATAAACTTTAGCTGATAGGTTTCACATTTGCTTTCAAAGCTACGGCTGATGAGTGACGTGGAGAATGGTTTCAAAACCATCAAACTGAATAGTATTTAAAACAGGTCTGGCATTAATGAGGGGTCCTTGTGACTGGCAGCACTAGGAATGGTGATGCTGCCTCAGGGCCACCCTGTGCCTGAAAGAGGTCAGGGATGCCAGGCAAGATAGGCAAAAGGATGCTTGGTCTATGAATCCTGTGGGGCTTTCATGGAAGCTGCTTCCTTACAGAAAAGATTTCAGCTGCTCCTCACTTGCCCAGCAAGAGCAGTGGGGACATAGAGGGGATTTAGGCAGCAAGTACAAGTGATACCTTCAGGGTGAGGTACCAGCTGTGAGGGTGTGGAGTGAGGGTGCTGTGAAAGCCAAGGGTAGGGGCTGCTGGACACAGGAGCTTCAATGGGCAGAAATTCACTTGCACACAGCCTTTCGTAAGTCCTGCTCCACATACCTAATATTTAATATGAATCTGTTCTGGGACAATTTTTCTTAAATTACTCCTATCCTTATACGTGCTCGTGGCATCTTGGGATAGACTCTTTTTTAGCTAGTCACATCACTTCCCGTAGGAAGAATGGGGGTGGATTGCAGCAGCTTGTTGTGGTCAGCAATTATATTATTGATATCCATTTCTTAACTAGCAATCAGACAATAGCTGAGATTATGCCCAGGGTAACCATCCTGGCAACAGACCCAGCGATGTGGTGTCCTGATAAATCCCATGCAGTTAGCAGATGTACAAATGGCAACAATAACACATTCAGAAAAGCTTCACAAAAGGACCAAGAAAATGAGCGGCCTGGATTCCTGTTGCCTCTCTCTGGAGACATGCAGAAGGCTTACCCTCCTTTTTTTCTAAACAACCCGTCCCAGTCCACCAACCACTGGGCCCAGCAGGATGGCACTGCCCTGCAGCCCCTTCCACCCTCTGACCTTGCCCATCTGACACTGTCCACGCTTTTGCTTCCTTTTTTTTTCAGTCTCTCAAAAGCAGGAGAGACAGTAAGTCAGATTTATGACCAGGTTTGGGTAGGAAGTCACACAGTTTAAAGTACTGAGTAACAAGTGACATGCCATCAGCTGAGCTGCCATAGCTGAATGTATGAATATGAGTGCTCTCAGCACCCTCCAGCTGCAAGGGATGATGTGTTAGGTATTAAGACACCCTCATGGATATGTGCAGGGCTTCGGCAGCAAAGAGCTGGAAATTCTTCCATCCTTCTTCCCAGCATTAGAGAGGGGAAATTGGCAGGTACAAGGAGACAGCTCGTTTATGATTAATTGACTAATTGAATTATGATGGGATTTACTTTGCCTTGCAGACCCAGAGAAGAGTTAGTTGGTTTAACGTATCTCCCCTGCTCCTCACCCACAAGTACAAGGATTTTAAGTTTCTTTTAGTCACAGAGACAGAATTGGATCTTTGATTAAGTGGCTTAACGGAACTACAGAACTGGCAATATGGGGTTAGCTATTTCTTAGAAAAAGAAAAAATGCAAGCTTGGCACAATGCAGATACTTCTAACTCTGTTATATTTTAGTGCCTCCAACCCCTGTGTAAGATATTGTGGCCAACATACCAAGAGATACATTTTGATGAAGACAACATATTTATATATTCAGAAAGTGACCAAAGAGGGCTGATGCCACAGATTCCCTTTGTCACACAAATATTTTAGGGCAGAGCCTGATACTTATAACATTTGCCCCAATTTGCTTGAAGCACCATAACTGCATGTAGCAGTGTGTAAGGTTATGTCCAAAACACTTCTCCCCCCCTGCCTTCCCCCCGCCTTTCCTGCTGCAAGCAGGCACTGGTTGATACCATAGGAACACCTGTGTGTTGCCAGCTTCTGCACTTTTAGGGACCAGTGAAACTTCCAGACGTGTCCTTTCTGCACTTTTTTATTGGTTAAGTTCACAGAAACCCCACTTAATTATTGCATAATGCCTTCATGAATCAAGCTTTTACTGTGCAATTCAAGTTGCAGTAAAGTAAGTGTGCTTCATATGTTAACAATTACAGGCTAGATTTATAAAAGCATCACACACTGTTTGCATTGGCTTTTCTAACTACTTTATTCATAAAACAGTGTTAATGCACTTAAAATAAATTCACCTTCCTTCTGAAACTCATTAAACTCTTGTGTCCCTGCACAGATAACTCTTTAGTCACCGTGGACCCTAGGAATGCATCACGTAAAATAAAGATGGTATGTTCCTGCTCACGCTCTTTTACTGTTCAGCCGGGCAGGTGTGTGAGTTGGGCACGGCTGGAGCCAGGTCTACACTGCATCTCACAGGGTCTGAAGTTGCAGACATGAGGGGTTACCCATGATGGACTCAGTCCTAAAGAGCAAAAGGGTGAATTACAGCAAGGAGCTTGCCCACTATAAAAGGACACCAAGAAGAATTTTGCTTTGAAATTCTAATCTGTGCTGCAAGTTCAAGTTTTCTCTGCTTCCACTGGCTTCAATGAATGTCAGCTGTACTCACACAGCTGTAAAATGTTATTTATACCTGCAAGTCTAGTGGGGTCAGAGCAACATAGAACTGGTGTAAAGAGAAGCAGCCGGCGCATTGCCCTGCTGTACGTGAAGGCAGGACTGTCTGCAATACAAGGCAGGCCCCTAGCAACAGAATTTTGTTTTTACAAATCATGTTTCATCTGGATGAAAACTCAAATTAGATTTATTTTGTAAGAAACATTTCTTTTCTTACTTAATGCAATCTGACCTTTTAAAAGTAATTTTTGGTTTTACACTAATAGGACAAAATATTTTGCTTTCTAACTGTTTTCTTGTTCCTTTTTTACAAAGTTTGCTTGGTTTTTTAATATGGACACACATATAAAAATTCTTTTTAACATTATGTAGAACGTGATTTGTAAAAGAGGCAGCGAGGGAAAAGTTGTTGATGGAGAGAACTCTTTGCATGAGCAGGAGGACATCACTGCTTTTCGACTCAACCTTCCTCTGAAGATCCATAGAAACCATAGCGTTTCTTACCAAATATCAAGTGTATTTCCCGATTGGAACATGTGATCAGCTTGGAAAAAGTGTGGTTTTGTGCAATCTGTTTCCTGCCCAAGTACAACTTTGCCTTTGGCTAAACTAGCACCACAAGTCATAATCAATTAAAGTTCTTGTTTTTCCTTTTGGAACAGAGTGCTCAAGCTTTTCGTGTGAAAGTCTTAATGGTGGGTATATGTGTAAGTGTGAATGTTTTCCTATGTCATTCATATTAATGAAGGCCTGCAGGTGTATTTGGAACACATTTTCTGAAGTAACTTGCAGAAATTTTTTTTTTTTCTTTTCTTTTCTTTTTCTTTCTGGAGAGCATGCCCCCCCTCCCCCCCAGCATCTGCATATAAAATCAAATTTTATGGCCAATCTGGAATTCCATACCCCCAATCAGACCCTGAACTTGTACCTAGTTTAATCTCTTCTCTGGGAAAATGCTCTAGGAAAAGACTCAAACAATTTATTCTCCATTACAGAAGAAATACTCTACTAAATGGGGCATAGAAATACTCCTTCAGATTGACCTAATCAAAATGAATTTGTTTCATCTTCCTACACTTGACTAATAGATGTTGACAAAGCCACTGAATTATTTGGCTCCAAGTCTAGCTGAAATTTCTTTTAATGGTGAATACAAGATAAATGTTACAAATGTGGCTCAGCCTTGAGCAGCAAACTGAGAATTCCCTATTAATAGATGATAGAGCAGTCTTGTTACCCAAGTTTCTGAGGTTTTCTGAAATAAAAGCACAGAAATCCGATAGGAAGGCACACAGTATTTGCCAGAATGAGTAATCCCAGAGAACTCGCCAAGCCTACTGAAGTCAACTGAGAGATTTTTCATCTTTTCTCTGGCATTTGTGTCAGTGTTCACATTTTCCCACAAGCAGTGTGATTCAAAATCTAGGAGCATCTTTTCCTGGACTGTTAGGAAATCTTAGGCCAGGAATTTGGAGGTAGCAACCCAAAGGTGCTCATCTAGTGAGGTTCTTCTGCAGAACATTGAGAAAACAAGACTCACTGTGTTTAAAACCCAGAGATTAACAAGGAATTAAATTCCTGTTGGAAGCAAACCAGCAAAATGAACCTCCCTCAGGAAAGCTGAGATTTAATGGTGATTTAACAGCATTTACAGGCTGTAGCCATGACCTCAGTGAGCTAGGCCCTCTGCAAACACAGCTTTCCTAAAGCCATTGCAGAAACACTCTTACTTTAGACTGCCCAGGCTTGACCGCCATGTATGTGCTCTTTTCTTCCTTCAGAGCTGGCTTTGCTGGGATGCATGATGGGCTCCTCCTTGCCCTCTTAGTTCCAGTTGTGTTTTAATAGGCTTCATGGTTTCCTGGTCTCACAGTACACTGGGTCAGTGGTGCTACATTTATTGGAGCTTTTAAAAGCATGGGAAGAACAACTCTGCATTAGACCAAAGGTCCAACCAACCCAAAGTATTGTGTCTTCAGCAGTGGCCCAAAATAGCTGTGTGTGGAGGAACATGTGAAGAGAGAGCTCATGTGACATGTACCCAGAATACTCTCCAGATCTTGAGCAATCTTCGGGTTAGGAGCTCTCTCGCCAGAGATGATGTCTGGTATTTAATAATGACCATATTTTACTATGTAAGAAGGATTTACAGACTTAGCTGTGAGCATTTACAGACAACTTGTGGAAAAATAGCACCATGAGGGACTCCTATTTAATGTATACAGTGCTAGCACGGAAGAGATGGGCATGTGATGATCAGCTATATGTCAAACCCTTCACTTCCTCTGGATACACTTTTTTCATTGCAGTCTTTTGCCCCACAAATGTCTTGTAGTGGTAAAATAAAACATCAGCAGTCTCTGTTTCATATTTGCCTGCAACAGTTGAAATGCAGGAAATTCCATCTAATCATAAAAAAAAAAAAAATTACTGTGACTGTAGTCAAAAAAGGGAACAGGTTGCCTGAAGAGACTGTGGATTCTCCACATTGGAGATATCCAAAACCCAAATGGCCCTGAGCAACTCGTTGTAGCTGACCCTGCTTTGAGGAGTAAGGTTGGCCCAATTTTGGACTAGATGATCTTAAGCGGTGCCTTCCAACCTCAACTAGTCTGTGATTCTGTGGCCTTGCAAAAAAAAAGGGAATTAAAAAATGGGACGCATACTAGAAGTTTAGTACCTTGTCCCCACTCATTTCAAACTTTCTGACCCCCATGACAACAGGGAGAGTAAGGCCCTGTGACCCATGCTCACAGACCTACACACTTCGAGTACATGTCCATAACGAATTCCTGCACTGTCAGGGCGATGTGTAGCTGAAAACTCACACCAGGAGCTGTTCAAATGAAACATACACTTGTACACTCATGATTGCATACTTGCATATTGAGAATCAAATTTGCAGATGAAACACCTTCTTCCAAGGCCCTTCTGTCCTTCCAATCATGACATCCCTGCCTGTGTCTTCCAAATTAATTTCATGCCTTAACATTGTAACCATGCTTATTTACTTCCTCCCATCCTATTCCAAACAGAAATCAACAGCAAAACTTAACTTCACTTAGGAGGCTTCAGGGCTACAGCAGCAGAACCTTCTGAAAAACTAAAAACTCAAAAGCTTAAATTCAACACCATGGTGTCTTTTTGACCCATCACTTTTAACACAATAATGTGATTTATTTATTATTTTTTTTGCATTGCATTATTTCACATATTTTAGGGAAGGTACATTATGGAGTAAAACATCTTACAGTTTCTTGTGCCTCTCATATTTTCCAGGCCACTGTCTCCCGGTGGGTCAGGTGGGTTTGCAACAGTCGTGCAACATATTTTCACACCTGTACTGGTAAATCTGACATGTCTGTGCATAGTAATTGTGGTAACTGCGGGTTTTCTGTGTCGCCCCAGGGTCCCTATGAGATGCCGATTCTGTTTGGGAGGGCAGGGCTCAGAGCAGCTCAGATGCAGGGGCTCTGCATGTATATATATATATGTATATATATATATGTATATATATGTTTATATATGCATGTGCTGCATTTCTTAAGGGCTTGTCAAAACTTTGCAGTCTTGTGAGTAATATACAAAAAACCCCAAATATAGTTACTTCCTTCAGACACAGGCAACGGCTGTGTGATTTAGACTGAAACAAAGAAGGCAAAATATTAAGAAATATTTTAAAAATCCCACTCTTTATGGTGGATTTTTTTTTCCGTGCAGTGAACACTGAGTCAGAAACCTGGTTCCGCCACCTCACTGCCTTTTGCCTTTTACTGTTTCTTACACCTGAGCAGCGGGCTGTAACTTACTTGGTCCCACTGAACGGCGGTGGGTTGGTACCCGCTGTGGGGAGGGATGCAGGCTTTCTACAGGTGGGAAAGGCTGAAGGTGTGAGCGTTCACCCCCCGCAGCAAGAAATACAACCCAAGTTTTGCTCATGAAACCGATGCTGCAGGCTTTTACCTCTAGAGGGGGGTAGATACCTGCGAACTGCTGTCGGCCCGTGGCAGGGAGAGCTCAGCCCCCTCTTCCCCGCGACGGGATCTTGTGTCAAACGCCCTGCAAATGCTCCTGAGTCTCCCGGCAAACGCAGGGTAGTTCTGCCGGAGCTGGAGGCGCTGGCTTGCGAGGGAGCCTTGCAGCAATCCTTGCGCTGGTACCAACTGGGGACTCTTTGGCGTGACTTGATTCTCTGCTTAGAGTGCGACTGCAGAAACCGGGCAGAGCTGAACCGGCGCCAAGGCCAGGAGGCATCACACACTCCTCCGCAATGAGAGCAAGGCAAAAAAAGTAAAAGAGGTTAAGACATCCTATTTACTGCATGTCTGCTTGCCTACTCCCTGTTCTGGGAGTGAGGTGTTGAGATAAAAATTGGGGTTCTTGTGAGCAGAGAAAGCAGAGCAGAGGAGGTGTTGCTCCTGTGGGAAGGTCTGTCCCGCAGCTCCGCAGAATTCCTGAGTTTCGCTAACGTAAAAGATTCTGTTTATGTGGAACATAAACAAAAGTAACAAATATAAATAATTCCTCTTGCCTTCCTCACTCCCGCCTGTCATTCAGGAGATAAGGCAACAGCACAACAGCTAGCATGGGTGTTGTGTGTAAATGAGCTCCAGATGGAAAAGGAATTTAAGCACTTATTTGGGGTTTCCAGATGTTTGGAAGCCCTGGACAAGTCACATGTGTACATTAACAGCATAGGCCATGCATAGCGTGTCCGGAGACGAAGCGCATTCTCTGCTGCACCATTGGCTTATGCTCATGAAGTAAGCCTGATGTATTCGCAACGTGCCGAGCATCCCGTGCACAGCCTGGCCATCTATGCCCCAGCTGCTTGGTGGATCTGCTCAGCCTTGGTGGAAGTGCTGGACCCAGGAGCACCTGATGCACAGCACCTGTATCCACCCTTTGGACCTGGATTCCCTGGGCAGCAGAAGAGCTCCTCCATTTGCAGGAGGTGGAAGCAACAGATCTTTTGGGGGCCTGTCTGAGCCATGGATAACATTTCCAACTTACATTTGCTTGAGATCCCAAGCTCAACTGCAGATTATTGGTGGTACCAGCCAACATCCAAAACTAGCGATTTTCAGAGGTGTTGAAGATACTGAAAAAAACCCTTTTTCGCCTTTTTCTGTCCCAGGAAAAAAAAATAGAAATATTGACAGGATAATATTTTTCAAAAATTAAAACCAGAATCTTTTTTTTCCCTCTTCAAGCACAGAAAGTGGATTAAGTATAATTTAGTTATCATTTAGAAACTCCTGCTAGGCATAGTTTTAAAATAAGTAAATATTACACAGTATAAAACACCTTGGGACCATGGAAAGGGTTACACTGCATGTGAAAGTATATCAACAAATTCTTTTTCTATTGACACACCTCTACATTAAGAAAAATCTTACATTAGAGAATTTAGCCTCAGTCTCTAAGCCTTGTGAGTATAGGAAACAAAATATCCATAATAAAATTAGTCCTGAAATATCATTTTTAAGGATTGAAATGCAGCAGTAGCATCAATTTAACTTTAAATTTTAAAAAAATCAATGCTGTGCAAAAAAAAAATCACATAAAATGTCCTTTCCCACTTTTTTTCTTTTTTGGAATTTCCACTGTTTACCATTCAGCTGACAGGAAGAAAATAAAAGAAACTACCAATGTTTCCTCCTAATGTTTTCTTCTTCCTTTTCCTACCAATCGTGACGAGTCAGCTCACACACACGCAGGTTGCGCTCTGCGTTGCTTTCCCTCCCTGATGCCCCGAGTTCAACACCTCCTGCTTCTTTCCAACAACCTCCCTTTCTCTTGCATGTTCAGAGCACGGTCCTCTCACTGGCAATGGGGGCTTTTGGCCCACATAAGAAAGTGAAGCTAACATCATACACATGTCAGGTGGAGTTGATATGTCAAAAGTCCTTCTTCAGGATATCTTTGTGCCTTTATTCACCCTCTTCGCCCTCCAGTTTTTTTCCCCACTGGATCTTCTGGCATCAGTGAGGGAGTTTTATGGCTTTAAACGGATTTTATTAAGACATGAGCAGAACCAAGTAAGTCTGCATTATTCTTCTACTGAGGCTTTCATATTTAGTAGTTCTCTCACCTGTGCAGTACATTTGGCTGGTTTTGGACACAGTAAGATTTCAAAGCCAAGATCTGTATCCACAACGCAAAATTTTCCCTCATTATCTCTGTACCTGATGCTTCAGCTGATTCCTCTTTCAAAGGTCATGAATTACCTTACAGAAATCAGGACAGATCTTTGGCTACGTTGACCGCTTGATCCCAATCTGCTAGGTTGAAAATCTCAGTTACAGAGACTGGGATGGCTTTTCAGTTGCAGAAATTCACCATATCCCTTCGGCATTTACTTTTGTGACCTTGAAAGGCCAAGAAGACACATTGCAGTCAACAAAAGCAAAAGTTCCTAGGCTTGATAAAATTCTTCCCAGGAACAGCATTTCTAAGTATTCCCAGATTTACTTCAGAATTGCTTGTGTTTTGATCGTACACTTCCTTTTCTTGACATGAAAAGTGACTTGAGGTAAACAGAAATCAAAGAAAGATAAATGTGGTCCAATTCATTTTAAAGTAGTGTTGAATCCATAGAAGCTATAACTGCAGTTAAGGTTTTAAAACATTTCATTTTATGTAGTGGTTGTTGGATTGAGTCACGATGAAGTTAGAAGAGGATGAACCAGCTGAGGAGAAACACACACCTTTTTTCACACCCGCAAAAGGGCTTTTCACCCCTCTGAAGCCAACTGAGCTGCAGACAACCACTCGGCTTCAGACAGGAGGTTCTCTTCAATTACTAGTTGTTTGTTGAGCAACTTCTTTTTTTTTTCCAGAGAGAAAAGTCTAGAAAAGGTTGGAGGTGTAAGTTCAGCCTTCTTCTGGGCTGTGAGACAAGGCTGGTGGCCTACATGACTCTTGTATGTAGCTTTGCTCATTTGAGGACAAAAAACCAAATTAAATTTCTGCTCTGGTTCTGAAGTAGTTTATGGAATACTGAGATGACGTGAGTTGCCTTGCCATTTAGCTAGAAGATAATTTCATGTGGCTCAACTGCAACCCCTAGACCCTTCTGGGATAGAAGTTATATCACTGAATGAGGCTGGGCTTGACTCCCGTACATGCTCTTGAGCACTATATTTAACCTGTTAATTACAGAGACCTTTCTGGTGCCAGGCATGGACTTTGCAGCTTACGCAGAGTTACCCAGCCTGCCTCTGTATGGCCCCACATAGGGCTTGGGAGGAGAGGCAGTCCAGCAGGCTCACATGCTGGCATCATGGCATGGAGATGGGTGATGGGGAGCTGGACAGCATGATGGGGACAGGGCTAAAACAAAAGGGAAAGACCATTCTCTTTTCCCTGGGTGGTTTCCTGTGGTTTGGGCATCCTGTGACCAGGTGAGATGGGAGAGAAGCACATGGCACCCTAATGTGTGCAGGGGCCAGACCATGGGGCTGTGTGTTTGAATCTCATGCTGACACAGGGAGACCAGGCAAACCTTTAGCTATTCCGCCTAGGTAGGCTGAAAGATCAAGCTACCTTAGAGTTCATTTTGTTGAGCAACTTCAGTTTTAAACACTGGTTTAAACCCAAGAGGAATGTGATGAGGCAAAGACAAATTCAGATTTCCACAACGTTTAAAATCAAAGGTAAATCAACTGTGGAGAGCAGTTCTCTTGCAGAAACCTGTTGATCTATGTATCATGGTATGGTCAATGATAATCAAAAGACTAAATTCTGGGAGAAGTTATTTCTGGATTTTTGGTATGACCAATCAGTGGATGGACAACACCTATTTTTATTAGAACAGAACAAAATTTGAAATTTCTGTTTCAAATGTTTGGGAAAACTTATTTTCCCTAAAAAATAAAAGAATCTTCCTCTTGCTTAGAAACAGAATAAAAAGTCAAAATGGCTCATGACATGAAATACTTCAAAAAGACACCCACAGCAAGCTTCAATCTTTTTGCATTGACTTCAGTGCTTCCAGTTTAAGGTATTTTGTTATTTTGCTAAAGTCAAAATATTACAGCTGAATTGAAGTGCTTCAACCGTAGAGAAGCAAAGAACTTCAAGATGATGAAATGAAATATTCTGATATCTTTCCACTGAGCAATTTAGGTAAAATGTTAGAATCCTAGTGAGTCTCCATACAACAAAGAGCCAGCAGCAGGCTGCAGAAGGACGCGAGGAGGGAGAGCACATTGTGGAGCCACAGAAATAAATGGAGTGGAAGGTTGACAAGAGCTTTTTACTTGCCAGTCTTAAAGGATCTTGTGTGGGAAGGAAAGACACTTTAAAAATACGCGGTGCTAGTATGCTCTTTCTCTGTTGTTGTCTTTATGCTGCCATGAAATATTTCAGGTTGTTACAAAGAAACGAATGTAGGAAGGGTGAAAACAAACGGCTATCTTCGCAAGTTCAGGTCCCAGAAGCTTCCTTGTCCCATGTATGAGCTTCTAATACCTTACATGATTTTTTACTGTTTATGCCCGTTGGCCTACCCTAGAGAAGGTAACTGAATACATATGCAGAGAACATGTGCAATAAATACCTAGATGCATTTCCTCAAGCCCTCATTCCCTGAGCTGCTTACTGACTTCTGGTAAAAGGGGATTAGTCAGTGGCCTACATGCTACTGGCTCCAGGGTTCACTGGACCATTAGTCCCCCACTCGCTGGGAAAATAACTCATTTTACTGAAAATCTCAAAAACATATTGTTTAGTTTTGAATCACGGTCAGAGTGGATTGGTCTCCTTCATCCCACCTGCCATGGGACCAAGAATCAGAGGATTGCCAGTAAGCTTCATTCCCCAAAGGATTTAATGTTGCTGTTGTAGGTTCAAGACTTAGCAAGGGTTGATGTTTTCCTCAACACATGGCTTTAGAGGCTTTAAAATCACCTGTCAGCTCAGTTTGTCGTTCAGTCTTTCTGAACAGGACCAAACAGCCAAGTGGCAGGCAAACCTCAGCCAGGTGGTTTTTTCCCCTAAAACTGCAGATTCTTTCCTTTTTCCTTCCTAAAACCATAGATTCCCATTAAAAGTCATTGTCTCTTATGGCGTTTAGGGCTCAGCCACTATTTCTGATTCTCCACTACCTTTTGATGTGAGTCCCCTGAATGATGTTTATTCTTCAAGGTTGGAATGTGATACCATATTACTGTAAATGATAGAAGTGCAGATTGCTATTTAAACTAAGGGCCTCACTTTGCCAATAAGCATCAAAGTATGTAAAAGTGGATACAAACACAACCCACATGCCCTGGAAAGGCATTTTGTATTGTCAGAGCAAAGGGATGAGGCCTTTGTAGGGTTGGTGAGTCTCACAGATTTACAGTAATTTGATTTTTTCTTTAAAGCCCCAAGTCCTGACATCATATGAACATAAAAAAACCCCTCAGCTTTCAAAAAAGGCTCATTTCTAGCTTTTGTGTTTGCAGGATATCATTTCCCAAAAGGATGTTAGAAGCCAGGTTGTCTATTACAGTATGATTATAATTAGCTCATGATTAGGGACAACACTATAGCATTTTTTTTGTATTGTATCTGCCCCCCATGCCATTGAAAATACATGAAAATATTTGCTTGTTTAGTGACCTTAATCAAAGATTACAGTGAGGGTAATACATTGTTTCTGATACAAATATATAATTTTGAACTGTATAACTCCTCTAAAATATTGATGCTAAATGCTAATTATAGTGATTCTTTTTTTAATAGGCTAAAATATATCTCAGATTATGTCTCAGGAAAAAAGCTGGAGAGGAAGAGAGGTTCAAACCTACAGACACAGAAACCACGCTGCTTACTTCCTCTTTTCTAGAAGAAAAGGGATGGCAAGGAATTTTAAAAGGCCAAAAAGACGGCAGGAAAAAAGTGGAAGCCCTGGCACTGTCCTTTCCACTGGTTGAAGGAACATAACCTACTGCCAACACACCCCAGAGGTAAACTCCTACAGGCTGTGTCCAGACTGCAGCCTTTAGTATGTTGTTATGCCCTATTTGATGCCCAAAATGCCAATACAAACTGCCTTTGAGAGCTGAAGTGTATTTATACCTTTTTAATGACAAGTGCATCTTTAAAAAGCTTCTTAGGAATACACAAACCAGGCAGGTTTTTCAATAAAAGCTTATGGACCTGCATTATTGCAGACTACAGGAGCTGTACCCCGGTGCTATGTGCCAGCTGCCATGTCATGGGACAGTTAAATATGACGCTGAAGGGAAGAAGAAAGAAAGAAGAAATTTAAAAAGGGAGCAAGGGAGTTTTCTGAACTGAGGGCGGAAACTCTGTTTAGTGCAGTCCTTCCTCTAAGATGCTGTAGAGCCCAGGTGCTGTGGTGCCTGATTCTCTTCTCTGTTATTCCCATCTGTATGATGCAATTTGCTGGCCAGACAAGCCTGACTTGGACATCCAGCCGGGCCGGGAGTGGACAGTCTGCGCTGGAGTGCTGCTGGACGCAGAGGAGCGAGAGTTAGCTCTTACCTTCCCTGCTGTTTCTTGGCATGCAGCCTGTTCCCATGGCATTATCTGAAGCTGGTCATGGAGGTTTATGGTTTATTTTTATAGCAATATTTTCAAGCAATTATCTTCCAACTCGTAGCTGTAGACCTTTATACTCTCAATCTAGCAAAGGCTTGTTTCTGTAAATCCACTTGTTTAAGATTTCCCTCATGTGTGCACACTAAACACATTGTTAACCTTGACGAGCAGTTAAACACTTAACCAGCACTGCAAAATTTCAGCTCATTTTCAAGTGTTGTAAGCCTTCATTTCTCCTGTCTGGTCCGTAAGCCTAGCATGGTAAGGCAATGAAGGAAGGAATGAAACAGAGCCAGAGACTTAACTGGTTTAAATCAGGGTAGCTCCATGAAGTCAATGGGGCTATAGAGGAATACACACACTCTGGCTTTATGTAAAAAAAAAATCTCAGTACTCACTGGCTTTCATAGGTCTACTTGTATTTTATTTCTCTCTTAATGTTTCTGCTGGGGGCGGGGGTTGGTTTGTTTTGAAGAGAAGACGCTAAGTTTATTTAAAAGAGTACTGAGAGCTTATTAGTCGGTACTGATTTTGGTGTGTTTGAGTTGGCACAGACGCCTTGCATAAATGCAATTATCTTATGCTAATAAAATCTGTTAGACATCATGCTGGCCAGTGAGCGTTAACATCTTCACAACAGACTAAAAATCCAGGCTCTGTTTCTGTATTGCTCTACTGCATTTTACAGTTAGTGTAACTCAAACGATTGGACTGGAGATGCAGAAGAATAATCTGACGGTGCACTGAGCCAGGCCCCCCTTCGCTGGGTGTGGTACCCAGACTGTAACATGCATTTCACGCATTAGTCACAGACGAATTCTGGAGCCTGAGCTTCTGGATCAGGAAGAGGAAAAGGGAAAATGTTGCTGTAGTGGTTACTGCACAAGTGAAACACCAAACAGAGCATATGAGGATCAAAAATGAGGCAGGAAGAGCACAAACACTCTGCATACAAAGATTAATTACATAAAATAAAAGCTGGAAGAAATAAAAGAGCCAAACAAGGCAGTACAGGAAACTTCTAAAAATGTTGCTGTTGACACTAAAGAAAGACAGAGAATATTCTGCCTGCAGCTGCAATACAGCTGTCACATCCAAACAAATTAAAACCCTCTGAGGACTAAAAAACACAATAAACTGTAACATCATTTAAGTGAAACAGTATCTTTTCCCTGCATCCCAAGCCAAATACTTGTTTAGAGTGGGAAAAGGTAGCCTGGAAGCACCCCAGTGGCACAGAATATCTGCCTAGGTCCAGGGAAGATTAAGATCTGATTTTGTGGGTGTTAAAATCCATCTTCTTACTGTCTTGCTGCCACTGTACGAATGAGACTTCTGCCCTGTTTTTCCATCTCCATTTCAAGACTCCTGGCGGCAAATTCTGAGCCCCCTGCTTTGGCTGACCTAAGCAGTCCAGGAGGTGCAGGCATACACTTTAAAACGGAGCGCTGCAACACTTCCTAGCAGTCTGCCTTGCTTCCTGCGGGGCATTTCAGACAGTACTGTGCAGGAGGAGCAGATGGGACTCCATGTGCTGCCAGAGGTTTGCTCTCCTAGGAACGCCCCCAGCCTCCCAATCCCATCTCAGTTGCACTTGGTTACCGAGAGGAGAGTTTTGCATTCGTTATAAGGTGCTTATGCTGATTTACAAAGCCACTGAAAAGCAGAGCCCAAGTTACCTTTCTGCGTTAGTGACTCTTTACGCCGCTGGTCACAGGCGGAGGTCAACTGATACAGGTCCCTGTGCATCTTCAATACTGAAACGCGTCACTTTGGGTGGTCGCTCTTTCAGCCATTGTGCACGTGGCCCCGCTGCCTCCTGACAGCACCGGCGCTGCTACCTTCCCTGCGGTTAAAGTCCACACGCAAGACACAGTTGTGCCCGTCGGCCATTAGCTGGATGCAAACCACTGGGATTTCTGAAGAATCATTGCTAACATCGCTTTTCCAATCGCTTCTCTTCAGTGTTTTGAGACGTGGCTGCGAGACAAGGCACTAAAGAGAGCATCGTTTTCTTTTTCCCCTCTGCCATTCCATTTTTATTTTCTGTTTGCAAATGTAACTCCCCCCGTGGTGCAGCAGGATAGCATGCATAACATAACCGTGTGAGCACAGCTGAACTTTTTCCTATGCTAAAGAAAACATTTAACATGGGCCAGAGTACCGAATAGCTTTACAAAGCACTTCTTTGATTAAATACATGAAATAAACCAACTGCTGCTGTAAAGAAACATAAAATATTTATCAAATTAAATATGGATTGTGCTATCTTATGCTGACTGTTTAACCTTAAATGCCTCCTAAATCAATGCAAGGGATCAGAATTCACAGAAGCAGTCAGCCTTCTAAAGCCATTATTATTAATCATTACTTTGGGTTCTGTAAATCTGTTTGATGTCAGGCATAATACATTTATGTGAGATTATGTGAGCTGGAATTTTAACTGTATTGTTAATCAATGGATGTTTTTGCTGACTGAATGAGGAAGAGAGAAAGAAAGCGTAGCATAAAAAAAAAAAAAAGAAGGAAAAAAAAAAAGGATTGGAATGTGTCTGCTCCAGAAATAGTAAAGTAGCTTTGTTTCACTGATTTAACAAATTCCATCATATGAAAACTATTATACAAAAGTTACTCATTATTAAAGGTATACCACAAAATGTCATGGTAATAGAGTGTCGTCATGGGATAAATATATCTCACTTTGAAATATTCTCCATAAATGCCTCAGTCACCACAACTTCCATTTAGCTGCAGAGGGCTGGCAGGAATGTTTTGTTTTAAAATTAATCATCCACTGTTCTTCCTTCCTGTCAGTAGGCTTAAGCACTGCAATATGAGGGAGAAAATCTTGGAACTGGTTTTTATATTCATCCAATGCCCAAGACTGGAGGCAGGAAGGGATATTCCCAAACCTGATTTTGGGAATATCATAACTTTGAGAATTTCAGTGGGAGCTCTCACTTAGCTACAGTACCCAAAAAGTAAACTGCTCTGACTCTAACGGAACTGACCGCTAGGTATTCACAGTGCTTAGCATTTGTCCTGCAAAAAGCTGAGAGATTATCACAGACGAGATATCCAGAGTTACTAATTCCAAGTATTTTAATTTAGGAAGGATGTCAGCACACAATCTATCAACAGAGGAGTTATAAAATGATTCAGCTGAGTTTAAAACTGTATGTGCAGAGCCCACTAAAGACTCCTAAAGAAAACAGCTGATGTACAACCTTACTCTGGGATCAGCTTGAAAAGGAGGGCAGAGACGGGGAGGGTCTGCAGTCATTTATTCACTATTAGTTATTGTGTGTTCTTCCAGCCCCTTGGCTTTCTGTCCTCCCTTTTTCACTGAGCCTGTGTGTTCAGGATTTGTCTGATGCCTCAGCCAGCTCCGTCTCTGACAAGCCTGCTTAGGGGATTTGCTGGCTGGCTTTGCAGGACGAGAGGCGGACAGAGGCTCTGCCCCGCTTCTGCATCCGCAGGGATTCAAACTCCTTGCCAGTGCACATTGCCCCTGCCCACAGTAGCCTCGAGGGGAGTACCTGACGCTGAATCATCACACGAGTCCACTCAGAGCCAAAAAAAACCCCAAAAGTACATCTGTGAGTATTCATAAAGGTTAATTTCTCACAAGGCAGCGAGCGGGTCGTGTGCTCAGCAGCTGCGCACCAGTGTGGGGCTGCACTGGGAGAGGAGTGCGCCGACAAGGGGGACTGAAGTAGTGTGAACGCAAATTGGGTTTTCCTACATTGCTAGTTGCTTACCCATCAGTAAAAATTACTCTTTCCTTTTTTAACAGTGTTACTGCCGGGCTGAAAACTTCATGAGAAATCGCTCCTGGTTTTTTTATGCGAGCTTCAGGGGTTACATTTTGGGAGCTGTTACTTAATGTGGTGTCACTGGGTCTGCAGGTGAGTAAAACCTCCAAATAGCTTTTCTTTTGACACGTTCTTGCAGCAGCTGTTTCCACACATGATTCGTAACTTCTCTGGCTAAAGAACTGTGGCCACTTAAATAGCTTCAGTGAACAAAAGCACGGCACACACACAGGTCCAGAACGAAGCACAAACACTTTCATGAAATACCTGTCCCCACAATCTCATACGAGTGCTTATTTAGAATTTTTGACACATTTTATACGGTTAATGCGCTATATGGGTACTCACTAGTCACACCATCTACGACCACAGCAGCCATATGAGATTGCTGATTTAATGGAGTCTGAGCCTATTTTATAGGCAAGGAAATAGATCAAGGAAGCGAAGCCATGCAGGGTGAGCATGGCAGAACCAAAAATTAGGTTTCAGATCTTCCTCCATTCTCATCTAACGCATGCTCCTTCAGACCACGTTGCCATCTTACTAAAGTTGATAATTACTGTGCAAAAGAACCTTTGAGAAAATAACTTTGGGAGGCATTTATGTTCTCACTATATGTAAAAGTAGTTGTGTAAACTGATTTTCATCTGTTTCAAATAAATGACCCAAACTACATCTGCCTCTTTGGAGTCCTTGTTGCCCTTTGGGGCTACAGATGTACAATATGACAGCAGAATGAGGCCCAGTGATTTTACCAGACTCTCTGATCACGAGCTTAAAGTCAGTCATATCTGAAAACACACTTTCAGCTATTGTCTCACAATCAAATATTCCAGTCTGGGGTTGTTTGGGGATCTTTTGAAGCTTTGCTGCTCAGTTTTGATTTATTAATGGCATTTAAGAAACTGCAGCAGCATTGAGAAATTACCACATATTCTCCTGGCTTCTTAATGCAACCTCTGACAGTAGAGCATGTTACTGCCAGAAAATGACTGCAAATCAGCTTTAAAATGGTCACTGTGGAGAGGGAAAAATGAGGGCAAAAAGAGCTAAATCATGGGTTGAGAGAAGGGAAGAAAACCAAAAGAGAGCTGTGGAGGCACAGACACCGAGGAAGAAAAGAAGATGAATCATCCACTGTGAGGTTTAAAGACCATTATTATGTTAAATAATGAGCATCAAAAGTGTGCATATGCACTTTCATGTATAAAATATATAAAATTAGATGCGTGTAGTTTGCTGCTTTTAAGTTGGGAAGTTTGTTGTACATGAAAATAAACTATAACTCTTGCTGCACAAACCTGGAACAGCCCTCCTTACAACATATGTTTGCAGGAGCAAAAAAGCACCTCAGTATCAAGTCAGAGCAGAGCTGAAAAATTCAGATGCAGATTTTTAATTACATGTGGAAACGGGGACATTTGGATCTGGGCTTTCGCCCATGTACAGTCAAACATAAAAGCCAATATTATTGCTATGGCCTGGAAGTGAGTCTTTCCCCTGTAAACTCCCTCGTGGTAACTCCTTGTATAGCCAAAGCCTCTCTGTTACTTAGTGTGTGGCATGCCAGAGCTGGCGCGGCTTCTCCCAGCTGAATGCTCTTGGAGTCGGCAGAGTTCCTTTACTCAACATTTTAAAGGCAGCTGTGGTCAAGAGTGTGTAAATGAAAGGAGAATTCAGCCCAAGAGTGGCAAGAAACTACAGACTGCAATTTTAAAATCGACTCTGTGCTCATATCTTACCACCTGCGGTGTCAGGGACAAATCTTTCGGTTCTGGAAACAGCCACGAGACACCTTTTCCTTAACATTTTCAGTTGGGAGCTACAAGTGCCGCCTTAGCCTGGTTTCTCAAAGTGTGAGGCTCATACAACCTTACATTCTGCCTGCCATCTGCAAGGAAAAAAAAGCCTCAACCAAATTCGATAGATGGTCAGAAGCCTCAAAACCAATTATGATCACAGGAGGTCTGTGAAATCTAATGGCTTGAGGAAGAGCCCAACTTATTAGCTCACTAGCAGGAAACAAATATTTGGCTTGGCAGCAGCCTACTCACCACTCGGCGTAGGTGATGGCCAGTCAGTCGGTGTTTACCTGGCCAAGGCACTGCTGCCTCTTGGTGACTTGGCATGTCACAGAGGAAGAAAATAATAATGCCTTCTGAAAATAATAAGAGGACCTTTCAAAAGTCTGTAATTTTGGCTGCCAATTTTATTCTAATAGAGGTTATGCATCAGAATTCGACAGATTTTAACCAATAGAGGACATGATCAGAATTTAATGACTACTTAAAAATGTAATTGATATCTTACAGCACGGGACAGAGAAGTATACATTGAAATCCAACATTTACCCTTGCAAGCTGTTCAAAGCACAAAACGCCTGTTGTCTTTGTGAAGGTCTGCTGAAGGCGATGGTGTTGGTGGATGAGACAGCTTCCCCCAAGGACACTCCTGTCCTCTATTGCAGTTCCTCAACGACTACTTAAGGACTTTACTTTTCCCTTACCGTTCACCCTGTTTTCCTAGCACCACCCACTTCAGTCTGGGGGCCAGACTCCCAAGGGGCTTTAGGCACCTAATTCCCACTGAAGTAAAGGGCAGTTAGATGCCTAAACACGAGGTGTATCTGGGGCAAGGTTGCTGCCTCTGCCTGAGAGTGGCCGCTTTCAAGGTCATGGGTGCCACTGGCTGCCCTCTGGGCTCCAGACATGCCACCGACACCCTGGACCCTGCACATCTTGCACAGATGTGTTATAACAGGGAGGGGAAGGGGCCCCACGCTCCGGCTATGGCAGCTGAATCTGGGTGCCAGAGCACGTCCTGTCCCGGGCAGGATTTGCCCCTTGGCTGGAACCTGCTCCCGCCCTCCTGTCCATCCCACGCAGGCTGAGAGCGCGGGGTGAAAGCGGGGCAAGGAGGGGAATGGCATTGCAGCGGTGGTAGGGGCAGAGCCTGTACTCCAGCCGGCTGTTAACAGAGCGACTGCTGCTGTGTCATGGCCCAAGTAACCCCAGTGGCCCGTCGCCGCTCACCCAAGGGGAGCGGGCTGGCAGGGAAGCAAAAGCCCCATCCCTTCAGCCTTTCCTGAGAACTGAGCTCCAAGGAGCCTAAGGGAAGGAAAGCCCAGGCAGCTGGGCAGTGCCACTCATGTCCACGCTAGTCCGGCTCTGCCCAAGCTCGTCCCAAACCAACTTAGAGAGCAGGGAGGGCTTGTCCCTTGCTGCTTTGCTTGCAGTCAATTTGCAAAATAATTCCTCCAGGATGATCACACAGAGCAAATGAAAAGCTCAATCCTGAATCCTCCACGGCTGTGGGTAATCCCTGTTTCAAGGAGTAAAGTCTCTTGTTTAAATGCAGAACAGAAAATTGAGGGTTTCAGAGAAAGTGTAAGCCTTGGATAGCATGCTTTGCACGTATCAGATTTAATAATTATTACTTTTTTTTAATTAATGAGCTCTGTAAAACCAAAAGAAGACTGATAGCAGAGGGAGTCATGATTTGGGTGGGGTGGAAGGTAGTGCACCAGAGAATAAGAATCTTCAAAACTGGCCATGAACTGAAGTTTAGTTTAAGTTTGATGAGGTTTTTAGTAGGTTAAAGTCGATGTATGTATGTACCTAGATTAGGGAATAGTCATGAAAAGAAGAAATAAAGGAGCTGCAGAAAAAGCTGTAGACTGTTAGGAAGTGTTAGGAAGTGGGGAAAAAAAATTACCTTATTCTCCAGAGAAAGAGAGACAAATACA
Organism: Egretta garzetta; assembly: GCF_000687185.1. Classification (NCBI taxonomy): domain Eukaryota; kingdom Metazoa; phylum Chordata; class Aves; order Pelecaniformes; family Ardeidae; genus Egretta; species Egretta garzetta. The sequence goes on from NW_009260791.1 coordinate 5,179,222, forward strand.
ATGTACAGAAATATACAGAAACCAATTCTTCCTATAGGGAATTTTTCCATGCCTTCCACATTATTGCACTCATTAGAAAATGTACCATAATGAATGTCAGTTGCAAAGCAACAAGACAAAGAAGAACTTATGGTAAAATTCAAAGTCCAAGGCTGGTTAGTTGTTGAGATGGAAAGATTATTTCCAGGAGATGATGAAGGAAAAGGGTGTAAAGTTATGGAAATGTTCATTATTGGAAAAATGAAGTAGAAAGTAGAGGATTATTTGTTTTTTCAGTGAGGAGGAAACTCGCCTGGTTTAAAATCAATTCCAAAATTCACATTGAATTCTGTGAGGTCAGGGTTTCTTTTCAGTAAAGTCGGCGTACTGAGTTTAACTCCCTCACAGATACGTTGTTATACCGATTAAATTGTTAAAATTCAGAATTCTAGAAAAAGGAAGCTCTCGGTCAGGGCTTCATTTGCCAGCTCTGGTACAGGCTTTTTTTGTGATCTTTGCCAAGTTTTCCGTGCCTCAGTTCCCAGTTACCAGCC
>NW_009260791.1:5180670-5181237 GCF_000687185.1 Egretta garzetta
GGTCCGGGGTCCCGTGGGGGAGAGCGGTCCCCCGGCCCCCAGCGCCCAAGTGTCGCGGGAGAGGGTGAAATGTGAACCGGCAACCCCGAAATGAGGCCAGGCAGCCGGAGCTGAAAAGTATCCAAGCGGGTCCCAAGCAAAACAAGAGATGAAACATTTCAGGTTATTACGTTCTCCCTTTGAAGCGAACTATTTCCCGCAGATAACAATGCGTAGGTATATTTAGACAGCTCGGCTCGTCCCGGGAGAATGTGTCTTGCGCTATTTGAGAAAAACTCTAAGAGTAAGTGCAAATATTTGATGCTGAAGAGCTCTTAAGGCTTGAAGAGTACCATTTACTTATTTCTACACATCAGTGTGGGCTTAGGATGTTAAATAGATTAAAAGGCTACGAGAGGTCACTGAAGTAGACTCTCTCTCATCCTGACTTTTTTTCCCCTTGCAAAGTTTTTGCGCTTTCTTGAGAGTGTCCTCGGCAAACTCCTCTGAAAAGCCACCTCGGGTACTGTATAAGGTTGCGGCTCTCCGAACGCCGGCCCCCTTCCCTCCCCTGGCCGCCCCCCCCAC
>NW_009260791.1:5181395-5182057 GCF_000687185.1 Egretta garzetta
AGGGCGACGGCGGGAGGAGCCGCTCCGGCGAAGACGGCCACGTCGTTTCAATTTAATCTCATTTAAAAAGACATAACTAATAAATTTGTATGGACGGGGCTGCCGGAGACGTAAAGCAGAGTCGATAGTGGTTCAATCCCATTGAACCCTATTGAAAACCATGACAACAAGGAACAAGCTCCGATTTATCCCGGAGAGTTAAAGCACATTGTGGGAAGGCGTCAATCACCTATTATTCCAGATCTGAACAAATGCAAAATCTTGACTGGAACAAATGCTTCCAACAGGTCCGGGACATAGGGCTACATTTCCCTTTTGTTCACGGCCTAGCAGTTGGCATGTATTTGTGCTCCCCTCGCTCCGACCACCCAGGACGGCTGGGAGGCTGTGCTCGGAGCGGGGAAGATAACTACTGTCACCAGGCACGCTTGATAGGTGGCTGCAGTAATCACGGCCTGGGAATCGTTTATATGGAGCCTGTCCAGTCCCGAAGAAATATGCGGGAAGTTGGCCAAAGGGAGCCTTGTGCCCCGTTCATCTCGCCCACAAATCTCGCCGATATAAATCTCGCCTCTCCCTGTGCTGTTATTGCTCTATTGACGTTTTCCCCGCGAAGTGTAACTGCTTCCAGAAGCGACACCCAGAGCGGCGGGGGGTGGGGT
>NW_009260791.1:5183033-5183331 GCF_000687185.1 Egretta garzetta
AGATGAAGCGGCGCTCGGCGGGGACGGGAGACGCGCGGATAATAAACGCGCCGTGTTTGATCTTTTCTCCCTCTCTCCCAGCTGGAATCGTTTCAGCCACTCAGGCAATACTGCTCGAGGGGAGATTCCTTGGATTATGACAAGGCAAAACGATGCTAAACCCAAACCTCCCCTACGCCTCCTCCCGACTCTCGCCTATGGACCGGCTGTGTCGGGCTCCCCGCGTTTGCCCAGCCAAGCTCACGCCATCACCCTTCCCGAGGAAGGGGCCTCTTCCATCCACCGTGCCCCGGAGAGG
>NW_009260791.1:5183963-5185132 GCF_000687185.1 Egretta garzetta
ATGTCCTGGGAGGATTCACTTTGTCTGCGGATAGAAGGGACGCTGGTGGCTTTGGTGGCGGATGGAGGGGGGTGGTTGTTGGTCATCCACATGCCACCCAAGATGTTATTCACTGCTAACAATTACCATTATCTGTCCCCACTTTTGGCTAATCAGACAGAATATGTAATGATGAAGCCTGTTTCCTGCTGTCTTTGGGAGGTAACGGGTTATTCTCTCATGGGGGTGGCGGGAGGGGGGGTTACACCTACTCCCATTAGGGCTTTAGCACTTGACTAATTCAGGTACTTAGCATCCTATAGACAGGGACGGTTTGAAAGCGGACAGTGTTTGCAGCGGGGAGGACTGTTTATATAAACAGGACACCTCTGTAAACGACACTAGTATTTGGGGTTAGGTGGCGATGGAAGGGAAAGTCCTCTTGAGCCGGGAGATTCCCCAATAACTGGGCGCAGTCCTTTCCTCGCAGCTTTTAAGGGAAGGGGTTCGGGGTTTTGGGACGATATTTTTTTTTTTTCGGGTGTGTGTGTGTGTGTGTGTGCACAACCTACCATGGCCACATCTGGCAGGATCAGTTTTACGGTGAGGAGCATTTTGGATTTACCAGAGCAGGATGCTAATAGCATAAAGCAAGCCTCTGACCATCACGGCTCAGCGGAGAACTACACCGGCTCGCCGTACCGAGGGTGGATAGAAACAGACAGAAATCACTACCCCTGTGAGTATGAACCGGACAGGAATTCGCCATCTCCGCACAGCTATCTTTTATTTCCTTCCCCCCCTCCCTTCAGGAAGCGAAGAAGCGAATCGCCAGCGTGCGTAGCCTACAGGGTCGGGGGGATCCAGGCTGGGAATTTTATAGAATATTACTGAATTGCACCAAAGAAGCAGCAGGAACATCCCGGCCACGAGCTTAAGAGAGAAAAGATTTTTACTTTTTTCCCCCGTAGGTCTGTGCATGTTCCCAGCTATGGCAGAAAGCAAAACCTCAGGCTGTGTCCACCCGTCTCTCTGCGCTTATCGTTTAAGCTCACTTCCCGGATGCTTGCTTTGGGGTTTTTTGGGGTTGTTGTTTTTGGTTTTTTTTAACCTTTCCTCGTTGCAAGAAACCCAGCCTTTTTGTGCCGGAGGGGTTTCGGGCCGCCCCACGCAGGGCAGCGGAACGCTGA
>NW_009260791.1:5186454-5187233 GCF_000687185.1 Egretta garzetta
TTTAAAATAGCTCATCCCTACAGAGACTAATAAAATGCTTTTTGGCAAATAAATTTTTCCCGGCGGAGAAGTGTATTTTTGACGGCAGGGGCTTTTTCGTAGGATCCCCTCCGGTGCCGTGACAGCTGAGGTACTTCTCTTGATCGCGCCAGCGGAATTTCGCTTCCAATTTCGTTTATTTTACCTACGTGCGCCGGTAAACGGCGAATAAAGTTTGCTGCAAGCATCTCACTGTAAACCTGGTGATATTTCCTACGGCAAGCGTGAGCCCGGAGCCCCCCGTCTCCGCAGGCTCCCCGATTTTTCGTTTTGGGCGGCGATGCCGGGTGCCGGCCGGGGCCCCGGAGGCTGGGGCGCGGGGTTCCCCGCCGTCTTTTTTAGAGCCGCTGAGGCTGGACTCGGGATTAAGGCGATCTTCCCGTTAGTCTCTTTCTGTTCCAAAGACCGACTGGGGAAGGGTGGCCAAGAGAAAACAGCGATGCCTTTCAACGTCCAGAGAATTACGTTTCGAAACGCTTTGATGAACTATTTATTTTATTAACTGGGGGGGTGGGATGTATCATATCATAACATGTCCTAGCAACCGCCAATGGGGGGGGAAAAAACCTCAAAAAAAAAAAAACCAAAACCAACCCCCAAACCAGGTCTCTGAAATACAGACAAGACCGGCTGCCTCCCATCCCTCCGGCGGGATCCGGAGCGCGGGGGAATATCTGGGGGTGAAGACCCCACGGGGACTGATGCAGACCACCTGCCCGCCGAGGAAAGGCTGTCGAGGG
>NW_009260791.1:5188860-5191318 GCF_000687185.1 Egretta garzetta
ACCCCCCTTATTTTCCTCCTGCTATCCGAAATCTTTTTTTTTTTTTCTTTCTTTCCTCCTTTTTTTTTTTTTTTCCGTCTCAGCTGCTGGCCACCTTGTCTCCCATATGGATGGGGTTATCTTAGAAGAATCTCCCAGAGAATCGCTCCTTAAACCTCCTTTTGTCTTGGAGGTTGAAAAGAGCATTGTTGTGCATGAAAAGGACCTAGACAAAATCCGCACTGTTTCAATTCAGGACTGTTTAATCAGTCCCTAGTGACAATTTTATGGGTTTTAGGCGGTACAATAGTATCTTTTAAAACCTTGTGGCCTTCATGAAAACAAAGGGCTTGAATTTTATGGGCTTACAACTCCAATTAGAACAGTGCCAATGTGTATGGGAGATTATCAAATTTGTATCATAAAACCCCTTTATAATAAATGATTGCTGGAAGCTGGGGAGGGGCGGGGGAGTAGGGACCCGGACTTCAAGCAATGGACTTTGTCGAATGCAGTTTTAAAAGTCCACAAGCTGGTCTCCCTTTTAACTCTTTGTGACCCAGCTACGCAGCACGATCGGCCGTGGAAATATCGTGACATCGTCATTAGAAACGGAAACAAAGACGACAGGAGACTTCTCTTCCTCAGCTACCCCTCCGTCACCTTGCCGAGGGTTGGGCAGCACCCCACCCGGGAGGCTCCCTCCCCAGTTCCTTGGTTATCTGGGCTGCTGTCCTGTCCTGAAGCCCACGCATGGCCATGGGAAGCGTCTCTAAAATCGGAGGTTTCCATTGTATTACTGCTTTTACCGGTTATTGGCTGTACGGGGGCTGACAGAGGGTGCTAGGGTGTCCCTTCCCTCCCCAGCCCCAGGCTGCAGTGATTTCCTTCAGGGACTGCCTGCCATGTCCCCTGATGCGGGTTTCTTCAAGCAAAAATGTGTGGTTTGTGAGTGTTGCCTTTTACCAAGCCCAGGGAATGGGAAAGGTGCTATTCCTGGGTTCCTGAAGAGGCTAAAGCTGTGTCCTTGCAGGCTGAGGGGAGCAAACCGCAACAGGAGCACAGGGAGGATGGCAGAGTCAGGTTCAAGTACTGAGCAAAGCAGCCTCTTTAGTTTGATACATCCAAGCAGGAGGAATAATGTATTAAATGATGAGTCAATTCAATAGGCTACGGAGATTTACAGTAAAAAGAAAAAGATGAAGAGAGGGTGGGACTGAAAATATTTTTCCTGATAGAAACGAATGAATCCGTCTAAATTTTAAGTGCATTTAGCAAGGAAAATCGATTTGTTAACCTTACCAGTGGTTAAGCTGTGCCTAGGAGATACATCCTAACAAATGTTGTTGGTAATGGCTTTGAGGCAAAAGAAACCTACTGCCTGTCAGTGTATTTTCTGATACTTTGGCCTGGTTTTTAATAAGGCACAAAATCATCTCAGTAGTTGGTTTGCTGGTTTGGTTTTTTTTTTCTCCTCCTCAAAGGGGTGAATGCACACACAATCTCTGCCTTTTCTCCCTTTCTTTTGCCACACCAGGTCTCACTGTTACTTTCACCCTGCAAACAGGCCGGTGATTTCACTGAACCTAATGAATAAACATGCCGTGATCAAGACCTAAATGCCATCTTCAGCTAATGAAAAGCATTGCTAACATCTTCAAACATCTTCCCGGGTGCTTTATTCTTAGTCAGTAAATAAACTATTGACTTTGCAAAGGCCCAGCCCTGTTTCAGTGGGAGCCCCTGGGCACGTTTGTTAACTCAGAACTAAGGCATTAGAACAAATAGCTAGGCTGCCTCCAAAAAATGAACAATGGTTCTGAAAGAGCATATGACTGAGCTGCTTTGCAATAATTTATGAACGAGTTGAGTGAGCCTCTGCCAATGCATGTCCATCATTAGTCTTTAGAAGTACATGCTATGTATTTTAAAAATTGCAGCAGATGAAAAACATCACCTCCCAGGCAGAACTCTGCCATGCACCAAAATAAATTCTCTTATCACTGATTTAGGAAAGGCTCCTGGCAGCATTGCAGTATGTGTGTCTGGGTTAGTAACTGTGCTGCTAAGTGCAAGTCAGGTCTGTGGAAACTCTTTGGACTTTTCACCCCATCCTACCTCACAGCACTCGATAGGAGCAAGCCCTCCACCCCTGGTCACTTTGCTTTCAGAAACCAGAGGTGCCCAGCACTTCCCATGGTGGAGCACAGGCCCGGGCTCTGTGCCCTTCATAAGCTGCAGTTCACCGATGAAGGTAGTGTCTTACTGGACTCAAATGACTAGTAACTGCTGCTTCTTGAGAAGTTGGGAACAGCTAGGATGCAAGGAATAGCAGTTTCTGAGCCTTACTAATGGCACTCAGCCCTTTCATCAAAAGCCTAGGTAGTGCATTTTCCTTTTCCTCGGCCAGTGCTTCCAACCCTTGAGCACTGGACCAGTCCCATACATATTGGCTATCAGGTCATGCACTTTTTCCAGA
>NW_009260791.1:5191422-5227101 GCF_000687185.1 Egretta garzetta
AAGAGTCAAGTGCCGCCAGCATCAGCAATGACAGAAGGACCCCAGGCACTTCATGTAACTTCCAGGAGGCTTCTAACTGATCTTAGTTAAAAGGGAACTTCCCGTGGGAAAGGAGGCAATGGATGCAGAGATGCCCATGTCAGAGAAGTTGTTTTATGCTCCTCAAGCATAAAGCTCTGCTCAAGTATCACACAGGAGTAGAGTAGCTCAGATCAGCAGCACCTAACATCATTAATATGATAAAAAATCACTTACACGTCTACAGGACTTAACAGGCATAAGAGATCTCTGCCTGCCACTAAGCACAGATTACTGAGCTATGAGATCACTTTTCATCATAGTCAGGCTTACAATTGCATTCCAAACAGTGAAAGCAATCAGCTCTCTAGACTGAGGATGTTGGCAGTTGTGCCAGTTTTTGCCCTGTTTTCTCCAGTCCTCTTCTATTTAAAAGAGGTGATAAAGTGTGTTGGAAATGTACCCTCCAAAGATAGGTCTTGCAAGCAAAAATTGGGAACCAGAGCTATACCTTTGACAGCCACAGGTCTCAGACTGCCTTCCCAAACAACAGGAGACCAAATAAATTAGAGACGATATCACATTAGTTACTTCCTCATAAGCCTTTGCTCTATCTAATGCTTAATGTTGGGAGTTAGATACCCTCTTCTGAATCTGACCGAATTTGGCTCTGGATGAGGAATACTTTAAAACAGAAAAGGAACAGAGAGAAACAGGAAAAAGTTGTAGACAAGCCAATAGCAACAATGAAAAGAGTAAATCTCCTCTGGTTCTGGAGCCCAGAGGGTGCATTTCCATGGGACTGTCCATGCTGCTTTCCAGCAGTTGGCCAAATTCTTCAGGGGCATCTAACAGGCAGGACAGTCCTGATCACTAGTGTGCAGGGTTCCTGAGGACAAAAATGATTTCTCGCTGTTCCCAACAGTCGTAGTATTTTGCTTTGCAGTATTCGTTGTCAGGAAGCATCAGACTTTGTATGCTCGGAATGCAGCTTTCCTCTTACTTCCTTATTTTCCTGTTGTGGGTGGATGGGAGATTTGGTACTAAGTTTATGACTTTATGACAGTCAACGCTAATCATGATTTTCTTAAATCATAAATATAGCCACTTAAAAATATATAGAGAAGAGAGAAACAGAGTACTGGAGAGAAAAAAAAACCCTTATTTTTATAAAATACATTGATTTATGCAATTACATACAAATTATATAGTCAAATTTCAGTATATTGGTGCTACATTGGGGTGTCTGCATGCCTTACCCTATGCACATTACATGTATTTAAGTAAATCATATCTTTCTTTAGCAGTGATAAACGGGCAATTGAGAAGAAAATATACTACTGATATTTCTCCATATCTGAACACTGTGGAAAAAGACAGAAGATCGCTGCTGTCTGTTGTATCTCTGCTCAGACATGTGACTATTTCTGTTAGCTGCTGTTTTCACAAACCTGTATGGAGCCTTTTACTTCTTTTTTTTCTAAAGCCATTTGTCAAGGTTTGTATCCTGTCTTGGATATCTTCTACCCCTATCTCATGTGCTCATGACTTTCCACCATTGCCAGGCAAAGTAAACTTCCCTGGAAATGCTGCAACCTGGTACGGAAAGGTGCCCATCAGCTCCTGCAGTGCTTTTCTGGAAGCTGTTGATTTGCCTCTTTCTGTTGTTTGTGTGCATTCACGTCGAGCTCCTAATTGGACACATCTGCTCTCTGCAAAATACAGTATCATCCATGATGATTGCTTTGCCATCACACTTCAGAAAATGCATCTGCTGCTGCTAGCTGGGCACTGGTTGGGGGCTCCTCCTGATGTCTTCCATTTCCCAGTTGCTTTCAGATAGCACCATGCTACCAAATGTCCTTCTGTGCTATTTGCACGCACAGTTACAAGGCAGACATGACTGCTTTTATTCAGCTCTTCCCTTTCCTTCTCCTAGATTGGCCTCAGGATGCCATGCTGATGTTACTGTTTGTGTCTTCAGTGTTGAAGTTCTGCCTTCATCACCACAAGTATTTCCTCTGTTCCTGTTTTACCTGCCTTCTCCCGAAGGTTGAGATTATGTTCATATTCTTCCCTTCCTCATCTTTTCTTTTTAAACCAGTAATTCAGCACTCCACTTTCTTCACTCATGTCTAATACAACGATCTTGAGGAACTAATTTTACCACTGAGTAATCTTCAAAACCAGTTATCCAAACAGTTTTCACAGTACCAATGTGTATGTTTGTGATTACTTTAACATTTATCTATTCAAATTTGGCTGTTGAAAATTAACCCTATGCTTCAGAGTTACTTAGAGTTTATTATTGTCTTCCAATTTGAGTACTTTAGTTTTAAATGTGGTTTTGGCAACAGAGGGTCAAATTTTAGGCACACTGAAACTTGAAGTCACTGCAGGAGTACTGTTCTGGTGTCTACATTTTAAGAAAGATGTTGAAGTACGCAAGAGCCATCATGCAAGAGCCGTAGGAAAGGTGAAGGCTTGGCAGTCATCCTGTGGAGTGAAGGTTGGGGTAGGTGTCCTGTCTACTCTAGCTTATCAAAGAGACCAAAGAAGCAACCTAAGTTAAAGCACTCACACAGCAAACACAAATTTGGTCATAAAAGGATCTTCAGTTTAGCTGGAAGGTTTAATGAGGTCCAACAGTTAGATAAAATCTAGTTCAAATTCTGGCCTAATCAGTGAGAATAATTCACTGGCTTTACCACAACTTGGTGGCAAATTCCCCAACTCTGAATTTTTTTAATGGGATATTTAAACAAAAAAAATTCTAGCTTAATCATAGATGTTGGCCTTGTGTTGAGAATTAATTCCATGGATCCCTATGGCTCATACTGTATTAGAGATGACAGCACTTGATCAGAACAAGTCCTTTTGGCCTTAAAATCTGCACATCTAAATTTGCTGCCCTGGTGGACTTCAGGTGCCAGAACATCCTCTGTCATCAACCCATGTAAACTATCAGCACCGTTGGTCTACTTTAATTTCAGCTGATCATGAAAGAGCCAATCTATCAGTATCATAGAGGTGGTTTTGAACTACACCAGATATAGATGGAAAGCTCTTCAATGCTATGATTGCATGTGCCAGCTCACAGGTAAATGGCTTGTTTAGAGGAGTTGCTGAATTTGCGGTAGATGCAGCTGCGAGGGTAGTGGTGGGGCTGAAAACCAGCACGGGCTCTTTGTTGTTGCATGGCATAGCCCCACAACCCACGCTGCTAACGGCAGGTACTCATTCTGGGCTTCTCGATAAATCTGTGCCCAGCTGCACACAATACTCTCCATGTCTCTATTTCTAGCAGCACCCACCTACTAGTTTGCAGATATCTGAGGGCAGCGATGCTACCAAAAGGCCAGATGTCTACCCCTCTCCCCAGCACATTTTTCCCCTCTGCTATGGTAGCATGAAGATCACCCAGGTTGTCTTAGGTTTCCTTTTGGTCACTGTCCTTTCTCCCTCTGGCACTGACTTCTCAGAAAATGGGGACTGCTAAGGATATCTTCAGGCATCTTCCCAAGGGCACCTTGTACCAGCTGGGAAAAAGAGCTGAAAAATCAGGAGGCTGAGGAAATGTATGTGTGACTCTCTCTTTTGCTTTTTCTTTCCTCTTTTCTTGCTCTCTCTCTCCACCATCAGGCTATGCCTACTATAGAATCAGGCCAGTAGCTGCTCCTAACAGCCTCACTTTGCATTTTTTGCTATTGTCACTGTACCAGCCAATCATGTAAAAAACCATATATTGACTTGGCAGGTGCTTCTGTTTTGAACATGATTAAATAACTTTTTATTGTCATCTTCAAAGCATTTTTATGGTCATTTACTGAGTGAAAGGGGCTCTGATTTTGTGAGCATCTGCCAGAATATGTTTGATCCTGTCATCATTTCTTCAGAAAATCACGCGCCTGTAGCTAGAGTGCAAGATACGGTAAGTGCATGAATTGTCCATTGCACTCTGCACTTACAACACTGCCTTCATTGTCAATGATAACAACAGCAGGGGAGAGATCTTGGGAGTTAAGCTACCTGCTGTTTTCTCCTTGATGTTTGAGCTCTTGGATGCTGTATGAATCTCAGAGATGCAAAGAGCGGCTTCTTTGTTGATGCCCTATTTTATTGGTTATTTTAAACAGGGTATGCTGTTTGTAATTAGAGCTGACTAGAAAGGAGGATTTCCATTTCACAGGAGGGGCTGGGTGTTTTGTTGTCTATCAGCATGGCAGTATTACAGCGCTGATGGAGACCTGGGCCCTGCTTTGCTACTGCTCATGGAGCTGCTCTGCAGACCTCCACTGGCCACCCGATTTTAAGTTCCCATCGTGTTCCCACATATTGAGCAGGTTTCGCATCTACCCCTCAAATGTCCACTGAATCAGCACTTTCCTGTGGAAAACCAGTTAGCGCACTCCCTGTCAGCATTATCTATCTATGCAACAGCCTTCTTTGACCTTCATCTGGGCTTACAGTCCCTGTGCACATCAAAATAGAAGTACTTCTTGCTAGCTGAGTTAGGCTAGTAATATTTTGTGGATGAAGCAAAGAGAGTTACAAGTAGCACATCTTTGTTTAAATTTAGCAGTAACCAGCTGGCCACATTCTGTAGGAAGCAGGAAGGGAGGATTCATAGGGAGGGAGGGATCTGACGGAAAATCAAGCAGAGGCTATAAAAACTTTTATTTAAAATGGCAGCATAATGAAAAAGGGATGCCAAGCAAAGAGCTTACTGCTCATCTGTGTGTCACTCTTATAACATACTCCAGCTAGCTCAGCCCTCGGTTTGGAGGGGGCATGCAGGTGTTAGGAAGGATCGCTTCCCACACATGGTATTATTTTCTGCAGGATTCTTTTCCACAGACAGAACTTATTTGTACTTCATTACCACCCTCTGAGACAGGCTGTTAAAGTGCAAGGTGAAAATGGCAAAAAGTTGAAGAGTATGAGAGTGTCAGTATTCCTGAGAACAACCAAAATGAGACTAGCAGTAGAGGTTTGCTCTCAGAGGAGCTAACTGGTTGCATCTTTTCCTCATTTTCATACCCCCGTGCCCCACCGGACTGCTACTTCTCAACCATTGCTCTGCCATCTGTGTTTCCTTTGATGCGGGCTGTGCCGCAGCTGCCCTCCTCACCTTTGACAGCCATGAGCTTTCCACTCACAAAATTATCAATAAAGAAATGAAGTTCATATAAAATCAGTCCTCATGGAACAATTTGGAAGACAAAAGAAGCAGTTAACAATGATGGCCTTTGATATTGCAACAACACAACTCCTCACATCAGGAAGGCAAAACCGTTTGCTTTCAGGACTTCTTTCTTTTGGTTGGGAATGTCAAAGGAAGGAGACTGTAGGAGACACCTAAAACTCCCATGAATATCTCTAATGAATGAATATTTCTGGCTAAATTAATGCGTTTATGCTCATGAGTCTATACCACATTTTCAAGACCATGCCACACAAGTATTAAAAACCAATGAGTCAGATCTCAAAAATCATGAGGCCAGTGTAAAAAATCATGAGATTTAAAAAGAAAGGGATAACTTTTTTTGACTCCCAGTTTCTTTTTGAAGAACAATTTTGTTGCTTTTTAAATGTTTTTTGGATCTATTTTCTCTTTTCAAAAGAGCTTGTTAAGCTCAGTGAGAACTAAAATGGCACGTGTTTGTACATGCTGGCACTTCATCATTTGACTTCAAGACCTGGGCCACTGAAGCAATTACAGTGGCAGTCCTGTGAAAATCATGAAAGTTGATGAACTCTGCATTTTCAAAGGCAGGCCCACCCTGCTGTAAAATAGTTTGTCTCTCATGTGGTTAGCTGCGGTGGAAATGTCACTTCAGTCCCAGCCCTACCTTTAAAAATGTCACGAGCCAGCTTTTCAGATGGTGTTTGTCACTGTAGCTCTAGGAACATCTCTATGTCCAGCTGAGGGTCTGACCTGATTAATTTAATCACCTGGCATTGACACATACATACCGTATGTTCTCTCACCAGGTGCTCTACACAGCTCTAGTCCATAGTCTTTGACTAACCTACTATCTTCTCATAACAACCCCTCATCAGTGTATGCTTGCCAAATTAGGAATAGAGCTTTTGCAGCTGTGGCTCCCCATCCACATATTTTCCTCCAAAACCCGATTTAAAGGTATTAACCCTCTGGCTCATTTGGAACAACATCCATGAAGTTGCAGCCAACCATGCCATAAATGTGGAAAGATCCACAGGACTTCCGCTGTGCACCTTTCTCAAGCGAAAAGCCACATGGTATTCCCCAGACCCCATAACACCTAGCACTCTAGGACACTTGTACATTATAACAAGTGTCAGACTTCTTACATTAACAGCTAATGCCCTACTGTAAAAAAGAAGGAAATAAGGGGGAGAGAGAAAGCAAATGAAAGAGAGAAAGAAGAAGAGAACATGCACATGAAAAGGGACAAAATAAGAGTGCATTGTCATGGAATAGCTATATACAGCTGCTGGGAGACCTGGAATCTCAGAGGTGGCCACTGCAGGGACAGGCGATGTGCAGGTGAACCGGCTGAAGTAGCACAAGAAATGCAGCCATTGACTGTGTCGTTTTGTGTGCTGAGAGGCAATGCCATGGTACCAGCATCCTTCAAACATGTCCCTTTGATCCAATCCTCTGCTGCGCTGCAGAGAAGGGCAGTCTGGACAGCACATCCACAGCCCACCCACCAGGGCTGGTTGCGAAGCCAGTCTTCTCCTCGTGAAAGCTGAAGGTATTGGAGAGATTCACCCTGGCCTCCCAGGGTATGGTGCCTCCTGTGCTTGCTAGCTCACAGGACTATCCCAAACATGGTTTCTCTTACTTTTCTGGTCACATTTCTGGGTGCCTTTGGCTATTTGATCTGATTTTGTGAAGCTAAAGCAGCATACATAGGACAGGTTCTGTGGAAGAAGAGCTTGACTCAGAATATTTGCTGGGAATTGATGGTCTTAAAGGTCCTTTCCAACCAGACAAGTCTATGATTCTATGACTTCTTTCTTAACTGCTAAATATTGTAGAGTAAAAGCGTTGGGGTTTTTCCACCTTGCTAATCAGGAAAGAGGTAGATCTTAGCAATGAGACAATTATGAAAATCAGGAAGCAATTTAATTGTCTGAAAACAGCTTAATTAGAAAGAATATAATTTTCTTAAATGATAGTAATCATTTTCCTGGGGATTAAAGAATAGCAGATCTTAACTTCAAGGAAAATACCTTTTGCTATCAGAAACCAAATAATTGAAAGAATAATGGAAATAAATAAGTTCACCTTTCCCCCGTCTCTCTTAAGCATTATTTATATGGGAACCTTTTCCTTTTTTTGTTTACTAAGCAGATATACCATCAGCATTTATCTATAGCATCTAAACCCTTCAGCAGGAGGAGGGCTTCACATTGCAGTAAGAGCTATCTATATATATGGCAATATACTGCCAGAAACTCCCTCACAGGCCAAAAAAGGGGAAAAATAGTACAGTAAGCAAGTTAAATGCATTGACCCACCCTTGACTGCTTAAAAATATCTAAACCTATTGGGTTTATTTGACTAATAAACATTAGTTTTCAGGGACAGAGTAGTGGAAGATTATAGAAGATACCCACATAGGGGTGAGGCATACATTGTAGGTAGATTACCAGAGGATGAAGTGTTGCTGGACACTTCACACTTCGGAAAACTAGCCCTTGGTATCATTAGGGGTGTACCTGGAAGCCTAAGTATACAGTCTAAAAACTCCTACATTGACCTGTAGTTTTAAAATGATAGTTAAGTCCTGCCTTATTCAGGGAAATGCTTAAGCACCTGCTTAACTTTAATTTAAAGTTCATGGTCTGCCTCATGCTTAACTAGAGGCTGTTTCCTAGGGGAGATAAATAATAAGTGTTACGTATGCTAATATATTTAAATGCCTTTTTATTTGCAAAGTCAAACCTTCAAAAGCCAGGACATTCCAGAAATGAGGTAGCCCCTTGGGCTTATTTACTCTGACATAGTCTTTAATCAACTGATCACACTGAATTTCTCCTATGAGACCTCTGCCTCATGCACAGCATGGCTGGAGTTCCTTTAAAAGGCAATCGCTCAATGTCTTGTATTTTTCCTGATCTTTGCATTATTTTCCCCAAGTTAAAACATGCACAGATGACAGAAAACCTTTTCTATGTCTTGTCAGTAATGTGATGGCAAGATGGCTGAGCTACTCTATCAGCTTGCTGCTGCAGGAAGGGCTATTCTATTCCCTTCCCTCTTCCTACTGCTGGCACCCCAAGTGTAGGGCAGAATGTGAGTGGAGAAGGCAACCATGAAAAGCAGCCCATGTTCCTCTGAAAGACGGGCCTTTAAAATGCATTTGCGTATGGCCACAGGGAAGTGATACCTCCAGGACTGAAAAATACTTGTCCTATGGAAGGAATAGGGAAAAGATAGCTGGGAAGCCCTGAGTCTGAAAGAGATCTAGTGAACCAGAAGTTCAGTGGAAGCTGCTAGTATAACTATGGAGTAAAAAAGGCTAGTGTAATCCTTGGATCTTGAAGAATGAGGTGGAAAGGCAGAGAAAGAAAGCGGTTTCTCTTCAGCTCTAGCTCTGATGAGATCAGTGCAAGGTCACTAAGTCTACTGGTTGTATCCATATTTACAAATCACGTTGCAGGCAAAAAAGAGCCACCAAATAATTCAAGAAAGATGAAAATAAAAGGATAAAAGACTTTAAAAACCTATTTCTTCTGGGCTTAGCAAAAACAAGATTGAAAGATCATTTAATTATAGCATAAAAGTCTCTTCCCAGAGGCACATGGGGTTATTATGTGGATTGTTATGTGAAGAGACATATGGGATTTTATTGCTGAACCCTCTTCAGTAGAGGGCTGATCCACAGGATCAGCTGTGCTCTGGTCTTCCTAGAGGCAAAAACCTCTTTAATCCAGGGCAGAAAGGCATAACAGAATTGGAAGCTGAAAACCAGACAAATCCAAACTTGGAGCAGGGCACACTGTTGGAAATGTGAGGGTAATTAGCTGAGGTAAGGACCTTTTAATGAAGACTGGAGGCCCCTCTGCAAGGCATATTTAAATCACCCTCAAATCACTCAAGGCTCAAAATGGGTCTTAACAGTGACATAAAATGACTGCTGATATATAGGAGGCTGGACAAGATGATTCATTGCTTTCTGGTTTTATTCTTGTCTGTGTAAATCAGTGCAGAAGCAATGCTAGTGATAGGTCTGTGGGGCACAGCGTGGCTCTGCATCCTGTTTTGGGAGTAGGCAAGCAGGAAGGCTTTGAGGAGAACTGCAGAAAAGAGGATCTAACCCTGCTTTCCAAGGCAAATTCTAACTCAAGCATTGCATCTTAAATCTTAACCTTCCCACTCAACCATTGTGATTGGAGGAGCTGTTGCTTTGGCTTGTATTTCTTGTTGTAAATC
This sequence comes from Egretta garzetta, assembly GCF_000687185.1. Classification (NCBI taxonomy): domain Eukaryota; kingdom Metazoa; phylum Chordata; class Aves; order Pelecaniformes; family Ardeidae; genus Egretta; species Egretta garzetta. Next base: position 5,200,871 of record NW_009260791.1, read on the forward strand.
AGGTTCTTTTTCAGGCTGAGTAGCACCTTTCACCAGCAGTGCTCAGGCTGAGACTAAACATCCTACTTGTAGACTAAGTCACTACTTAATGCAAGAATGGCTGTGGCAGAATCTGGCTGCAGCACTGCTCTTGTGTTGAGGACCACTTTAGTCACCATCAGCCCTTGTTTGTTTTCATCAGAGAATCACTTATGGAGTCAAGAAGTTCTTCATGAAGGCATGCAAGATGTAGGAAAATATATTATGTAAAATGTGTCTTAAATTACATTGAAAGGAGTCTTTTTAGCCACGCAGATTCTTAACTGGTTATGTGAATGCTGCAGTTTAGTGTTTATCCTCCATGACTTCTTCCTGTCTGAGGGCAGCCCACCAAGCTCAGCAGCACCAAGTACGAAAAGCTCTGCTGACACCTGCTCAGCCTCATTTCATTCTTTTTAAGATGCCAGCGCAAAAGCATTGCTTTGGTTTTTCAAACTGCAGTCGTGGGATTCCCACCTGTTTTTTGCAGGGTATTTCTAATTATTTGAGTCCTTTTCTGAAGTAGAGCAGGTTCTTTGTTGGCATTTTTGATTCCTTACAGAATATATATTCTCAAGTGCAACCACTCCTTGCAAAGAAGCTGCCGGTGTGGAAACTGAGGTGGAAGCACAGTTGTAGGAGGGAAGAGAAGCGTAATCCAAGTCTGGTTGCCCATGCCTCGAATGCTAGCTGAGAATGTACCATCTCCAAAAGCAAGTATCTCCCTAGGGAGCCAGTGCAGCTGCACTTTTACCTTGCACACAGGCTGAAAACCATGGTGGGAACAGCTCTGCTAGTGGGACACCCAGTGATGAAAGGCATGATTAATTGACAGACAAAACAGACAACCTAAGGGCATCTCTGGGGATGTTGGGCTTCCACAAATAACTTTGCAGAAGCAAGCCCTGGCCCTTTACACACTGCTGGGACTGGCACAGCCAAGGATGGAGGATGCAGAGACTTCCTGTGAGGGCACTTGTGCTGGCACGTCCAGATCTGGAGGGTCCCAGTCCACAAGCTGGGGAAAAGAGCTGACATCCTTTTTTGCGGGGGACTGAACTGTGCAATCAGAGAATGTGATTCCCACTGAATCATGGAGTTGGGCAGTCTGTAGTCCCAGCAAGAAGAGAAAACTGCTGTTGATCTGCAGAGAGGTGAGTGGGAACACGTGATTTCCAGACAGTTCATATTGCATGAGCATGGAAACCGTGCACTGACATAAGCATGGGTGGTGAAAGCAGTGGCTATAGCTACAGAGCAATACTAGAAATCTCCTCCCATGGGCATGAGTAACCTGTGAGGATGCTCCTGTTTGCCTTGGTGGACGCAGGTTAGCACAGAAAGAGCTATCCTGCCCCTTCTGGAACATGCTCCCAAGTAAATGGAGCATCTACATACACCCACAACAAACCAGAGACTCAGCAAAGCACTGAAGTGAATTTCCAGCCTTGTGCAGTAAAAGCCGCCCAGGCCAAATATTTCTCCAGTTTGTGACCCTAAGACAAGGTTCAGGACAAGTACTGTTCAATGTTAGTATCAGTGGTTACTAGTATCTGTAGGAGAAGGACCTACCAAGGAAATGTGAGCTAAGGTATAGAGATATCATTACTCCTGAACAGAAAACTGAATATGAGGCTACATACACTTCTGAAATTTTGATATGATGAGATGAGAATCAGCTGAGACTCAGAAAAGCCAATTACTGTGGAGCCACTGAGCATAGCACGACACAGCTGGGCCACTAGAAGTAGAAGCAGAAACCACCTGCATGCCATGGACTACAACACAGGTTGTACAAGCCTGAATAAAGCAAATCATAGGATAGGGCTGCCCTGATCAAATAAAAAAATGCTTCAGAGATGAACCCCTACTGCTATGGCCAGACAAGGAAGCATATAAGAGATATTTTGCCTAAGAAGGCTCAGAATTTTATCCTTCCAGGTATAAATACAAACTTTATAAAGTGGATACAGACTAAATGAGGAGATGGAAGCATGGCTGAGTGAAGCTAGAAGATGTGTAGGTGAATATCTCATGAACCATTAGCATGGAACAGTATTAGGTATGCTAAGATTGAAATGAGAAGCCTGATCATGTAAAGCTGACAGCTTTAAAATCTCATAAAAGCCCAGTGTGATGCTGGGAAGAGGCAAGACCAGACAGATTTGTTTGTAATTGCAGGTGGTCACAGGAGATGGCTACTCCACTGTAGGGAGGCATGTTGCAGTGCTCAGACCACCCACTTCACAGTAAAATTAAAATTAATCACAGACAAATGAGAACTTCCCACAATATCTGCCTTGAAATACTGACAAGCAGGATGAGGATAGCATTGGCCGAGACTCTCACAGCCAACTGAGGAAGGACTCAGCCCCAAAGCATCCCAGATCAGGGATTTGTGAGCTGCTAGACCAAGATCCTCCTTCCAAAAAAAAGGAAACTCTGCTGCTACATGACCCGTCTGCCTCAAGAAAAAAAAGCCAAGCAGCAAAGCAGATTTGGGTCCAGCTATCAAAGCACAAAATGCATGAAGTTCTGGTGAGGCATCCCAGTTCCCAGCCTTGTTTCTTACTTCAATCTGGCCAGCCAAAATGATACTGCTATTTTAGAATTAAAGTGGCAGGATCATCACATCAGTAAGGGACACTGAAGGGGCCAAGATTTTGATTTTTGGAGATAATTAGGCAACCAGATATCTGGCCTTTTAGCCCTTTGCAGAAGGCTACTCTCCCTCCTTAGCAAGTGTTGACACGTCTGAAAAAGCCTGTGGGTTGCTCAGCCCACCTAAAGGCCAATCTTCTGAATAATTTTCTTTCTCTTTTCCAAACTTTTGTTTTCCTTCTTATTACTATTATATCCCATCAAAAATCACTCACAACCATTGATATGGTGAGTTTGCTGCTGTTTGTTCCATTTTAAACAGGTGGGTTTTTTTCAAAAACATTGAATAAGAGATTATGTTTTATGTAAAAATATGTATGTTCTCTACACAGGGTATTTAAGTACGGAAGTTTTCTTCTAATTCCCATGCAGTACCACCTGAAATCAGGGGAAAAGTTCCCCTAATTTACCTGTATCGACAGGATCCCGTACAAACTTCCTAATGTAAAAAGACAACTATCGTGGGCAGGGGAAGTCAGCCCCGCAACCAGAAAGCAGAGACCCAATGCTAATTATGAAAGATACTTCCCAAGAAACTGAATGCATATTACGCTTAAAATGCTAAATTACAAGCTCTACACATGGATTATTATGTTCTACTGCACTACAAGGGAAGAGATGTCTTCTTCTGTGAATTAAAAAATGTTTCTATTATGCAAAAATCCCTCGCTATCTGCCTAATCCCCTAGAGGGCAGCATGACCTAAAAATAAATTAAACTGAGCCAGGCAATTAGGATTTTTCAAAGGCTGGTTATGTTAAATAAGATTGTGTTTCCTCCTTCCTCTGACAAATTGGCACAAAGGTGCAAGAAATAGGGAAATACTTATAGTTTCCAAATTACATGAGAAAATTAATATAATAAAATGAGCACTATCACCCTATATTAATTTCTTTAGCTCACATAATACATGTATTTAATTTTGCAAAACCGTCAAAGCCAAGTACGTTGTACTTAAGTATCCTCTTAGGTGGTTTCCTAAGAGGGGTTTTACAGCTTCAGTTTTGGATGGTCTCAGTTCCCTGTGCTAGTCTTAAGATTTTGCCCATCTCTACCACTGCATGGGCTTGATCCAGAGGAACTAAATTAAATCAGGTACCCAGGTGTAAGGAAGGTAAGGAGCACTGTCTGATTAATCAGGCACTGCCAGGGCTTTGTGCTCCAGGTAGCCCAAATGCTCACCAAACTGCTACAATGGCCCAGTCCTGCAGGCACTTTCAGAGTTTGACATGTGTCTCCGTCAAAACAAGGAAGCCTCTGTCCCATATGCATAACTTGATATTATACAGTATATGGAGATCACAAAACACCTTTACTTTGCAAGCATGAGCCTTCCGTTCAATATTAATAGAAGTAATGAGAGGCAAGTTTAAACCACCTAGTGGCTGTTTGTCTAATATAAATGCAGCTCCCATTTGAGCCCAGGTCCCCATTCCCTTCCCATCCAGAGCTCCACTTTCTGGTTTTGGGAAGCTAAGGTCTGAATTCCTTAATTGCCTGAGCAGGGCGAGGACACACACAGACAGACAGAGCATGCTTGGCACACACAGCTCAACTACCTTTTCATTTAGCGGTGGGGGGAAAAATTCCAAATGGACATGAGCGTGTAAGCAGCCCCCAGCAAACACCGATGTCCTTCCAGGAGCTACAACCTCTCTGTCCACAACAGGTACCATGCTGGCTTTTTGTCAGCATTTTGGCTGACAACAGGTTTTCAAGGGCTGAAGGCTGCCTCCTGGAGATGATACCTCTGTTTGGCTGCTTCAAGAAATCACAGAAACTGAGGCCAGGGGTCTAGTAACAGTCACTAATTTCTTTCCCATTCAGTTAACAGGCTCCATAGGAGCAATAGTCAGTCATCGGGAACCCTTCGATTGAAGGCTTTTCCAGCTGGCTGAAAATAAGCTAGAAAAGGAAGGATAACAGTCCAGGATGACTTGATTTGAAATAAAATTGACAGGAAAAGAGACAAATAAGCCTTCTGACAGAAAAATGCCATATAGGCGCACCCATTTTTTATGTTGGTGTCATTGCAGAGTGTATTTTTGATTTGTACTGGTCCCAGACTTGCTTAAAGATGATTATACAGATTCTTTGAATGGGGAAGAACAAAATACGTATATCTATGGATAACTGAGTTTTTAAAAAAAGGGTTTGGTTGTAATCACCAAAGATAGGATGGATTAGATCAGTATATTTGGAACTACTTCACTCATTCCCCTAAATCCAACAAAAGCAAAATATGTGGTAGAGACCCATTATACTGCCTAGAGAAACACGGTGATATAACAGCTATTAGGTTCCTGGAATACTCTTTTCATGAGAAAAAACATTTCTGAAGAAGTAGCTGGCAGGTACATAAAAAATTACTTACATTGCTAAGCGTGACTGTTGGATCTGATGACACGTTTTAGGTTAACTAGTTTACATTTCTTTTGAAGTGAATTTCCTAGCGACAATGTTTGCACTATTCACCTACCTCATCAAGGCCTGTTTAGAATACAGTGCTTAATACAGTTTTTAACCCATTATAAAGCCATGCACAGATAATTTAAAATGATCATAACAACTAACAAACACGTAATCAAGGAGCTCTTAAAATGTATTAAAATTCAGGTCTCTCGCTATTAGCAAAACCGCTTCATTAACATATTAAGACAATGTTCATTTGATAATTAGCTTCTGTTTTCTTTGCATCCTGGCAGTTAAATCATCCCTATGAAGCCAGACAGGAAAAGTTTATGCTTCTACAAGGTGTCTTTGGTGAAGTCTAGGTTGCCTCCTCATAATTTTTAATCAACTTCCATATTTTCTTCTTCTTGTACTCTATTTCTGAAATGTTGCAGGTTAAAGCCCAATTCCACAGTGAACGTGGGAGTTTACAGCTCTCAGGGCTCAGAACAAGGAAAAGGACGGGCCCCTTTTCTCCCTTGCATTCATTCTACTCTTGTAACACAGGGCTCAAGGGAAAGAACTTGGGAATTCCTTGCATATGCCCTCCGTGGCACACTTGTACCCCATGTAGAGCTCAGAGCCTGGCAGAGAAGAAAAACTAATGGGTCAAGGTCCACAGACTGAGAGTAGGATCATTGTTCTCTATGCTTTCCCTAATCACCAGTTATTCATTCCAAACCGAATTTATCAAGGAAAAAAAAGGGGGGGCGACTGTTATTTAAAATAGATTTTAAAATATTTCAATCCCAAGAATGGGGCATTTGATTCCAGCTTTTTTCTGACTTCAAATGTCAGCTACATCTTCTGAGCCATGTCTGAGCTGCACATGCAATGTCCCATACGAGCAGCCTCTTCCCACTGCAGCAATAGCCAATGGAAGTAGCTTATTTGTAGTGAGGGAGGAAGAGAGCATGGATTATTTATGTGAGACTGCTCCTATTATCCTACAATAACTTCACATATAATATTATGGGTTCAGAGATGACTCCTCAGGAATGAAAGGTTCCAACAGACAGTCCTATGAAAATGCCATCTCAATGCCTAGTAATGAAAACAATGTTAAAAATGCCAAGGAAAGGAAAAGAGAACAAAAGAGAAAACATAATACTATTGTATAAATTCATTGTACGTCTGTATCCTGAACACTATGTACAGTTCTGGTTGCTCTTCTCAAAAAGGACATAGCAGAATTGGAAAAGGCTCAGAGAAGGTTGGCAAAGGTATGGAAAAATAACAGAGGGAAAATATACTGGAGGTGTATAAAGTCCTGAGTGCCAAGGAGCAGCCAAACAGAAAGTGATGATTGTCCCTCTCCCCGTACAAGAGCAAGGGGGCATCCCATGCCATTGGCAGGTGGCAGATTATAAACAACCAAAAAGGAGACAGTTCTCCACACAATGTTGTTAAGCAAAAGAATTCTTTATCAAAAGACATTGCGGGTACTAAAACTCTGCATAGACTCAAAGAAAGACTGAAAAAGTTTAAGTAAGAGAAACTCCTCAAAGATTAAATAACTTGTCTGGCTCAGGAGATCCCTGAGCCACAAGTTGTTGGCGATTGGAAGGTCATTTTTGGAGAAGCATCACTATATGTTTTTCTCTACCCTCTTGCTCTCCTCCAGATGTCTACAGTAGGCTACTATAGGATATTGGCTAGGTGGACCTTTGATCTGACTAAGCATTGCAGTTCTTATATTCTCACAATCTTGTATCAGATGAGACTCTGCTCTGGGAAAGCCCTTATAGTAGGAATTTTGTCAGATATACCCTCAGACAAATGACTAGGTCTGTCCAGCTTAACATAAATGAAGTGGAGCCACCAGAAGAAAGAAAATGCACCATATAACAAGCCACCATTCACTGATTTTCATCTTTCTTTGTTCAGGGCACTTTGTATTACTTTGTTTCGGATATCTGCTGTAACAATGAAGAGATGGGATAGTGTCACTGATGTCGTCTCCCTATTGGTGATTTTTTAATTATATTTTTGTTTCCGTTTTTTGTTGCTAAATTACATGCACTGAGTTGCACAAAACCTGCAAAATTACTCTAATCCTACCACATCCACTAGCACAGACACTGACTGAAATGAATAGGAAAGAGGTTGCATCTTTTCATATGTATGGACACAGAAGCTAGATGTCAAGCAGAGGTGTTAGATAATCAGTCTTTGTATCCTTTACCTTAGAAAGTACTCATCTCTGCTTTGATATCGAGGGCAGCTGGAGAAGAATATCCTTTTCACCCATCCATTTGTTTCTGATATGTGTGGGAACAGCACTTACAGAAGACAACAACCAAGAAAACAGCACAAAAGTACATGAAAAAAGGAAAACAAAATCTTTAAGCTGATGACATGTTCCTTCCTTTCTCCTATCACATCACTAGGAGTCCTAAGAGGTGATTTTCTTCCCTCTTCCACATGGTTTTCTCAAAGCCTTGCTGTGCACTGCCTCACTTCTCAGGGAATGGAAAGAGCTTTCCCTGTTCTGCTGCGAGCTCCCCTTGTAAAGCCCTGCAGGGACTGGCCTGGCCACCTGCTCCTGCCCAGCCCACGCTGTCAAAGAAGGTCTCAAATCAGCAGGGGATACCCTCTTACTGCTATGCTCATGAGAGCCAACTCTCTTGTTTTTCCACGTCTTGAGCAGCTATTGCACTCTTTCTGAAGGAACCTGGTCCTTGGATAGGAGGAGTTGAATCAGGTGGCTCCTGAGAGGAATGGAGGTGAGTGTCGAGAGAGGAAAGCACTTTGGGGAAGCAGCACAAATTCCAGCAAGTCTTTTCTCCCATGGTATGCTGTGTGGTGTTGGTGTTTGTGAAACCTACTGGTTCCCACCTATTTATGAAGCCAACTGGCACCCGGTTGCCCTCATGACCACGGGAGGTTTGGACCCCCTGCCATTGCCTTTGGCAGACCAATTCAAATTCATCAGGTAGCACCCATTATCACTGAGGTACTCTCAGTGTGTTACCAACACAGCAAGTTTCAGGTAAGTTTTGGTAATTTCAGCTGTCATTCGGAATGCAAACAAGACTTTCCTCCATCTAAAAATGCAAAATACTTGACCTTGACTCTAACAGAGCTTTGCCAGATGCTGTGATATATTTAACCTTCACTTTCAGAGTTTCAAAAACTAAGTCTTGAGGTGTTGAAAGCCCTGGATGTTTTTTAATGGAAAGTGAGAGAAAATGGCAAATCAGCCACAGAGAAGGCTCTGCCGAAAACTGCAGCTGCATCAGTGTGACTGGGTAAAAAAAAATGTTTTTAAAACAGAAACTGCTGATACGGCTTTTGGTGAAGCCTCTGCAGCAGCTGTGATGGCTTTTAACTTTGAGTTTTCAGTGGGGAAAAGATGATATTTCTTGCGTTGTCATTTTTATGAATAACACAGGCGGGTTTCAAAATGTCAGGCCAGGTTGAGGAGCAGATGTAAGGTTAGCTGTGCCTTGGACTGATCCCAAAGCAGGGGCTGAACAGTTTGCTGGGGGTGATAAGTACAGGGAACATAGAGGTTGCCAGTCCTCCAGCCCAAGTTAGCTTCAACACAAACTGGTGTTGGTGTTGGGTGGCAATGGTGACACTCAGGAAGATGTCTCTGAGCAGCTGCCTCCCAGGGATGTCAAGGTACCACATGGAGAGAACAAAGCAAAGAAGTACAAATCAAATGTGAGAAGATACCTGGTATCTCAGGGCATGGATATCCTCTTCCTCACATGGCAGAACGTGTGCTCAGCCTCTCGTGTGCTCTTCCTCGCATAGCAGAACTGCTCAGCCTCTCGACACTCCGTGCAGGAGAGGGTGGCTCTGGGGCAGTCATCCATGAAATCTCTGAAAAAAGAAGATCACATCTTCCAAATCAGGCTCTCCTTTTGTGCAAAAAAGAGACAGCAAAGGAGTTGTTTTCAGGCACTATGGCTCTGCATTAAAATCTGCTCCTGGGAGAACAGAAGGCTGAGAAATGCTTCTGCCAAAAGCTGATTGAAGATAAAATGTCTTTGTGAAAAATTCTGGTTTTGAGGAATGAACATTTTCAAAAAGAAATAACACCTTTCTGATTTTCTGCCTAGCTTTTCTTGAATCTCTCTTAAGGAAAAGGAAAGGATCCTGCAACTCATGGGTGGTTCATATTGATCTCTCAAAAAGACCCTGAATTTTCACCCTGAGAACAGAAACACTCCCAAGAGGGGACACTTCTATGCTTGAAGAGCTGTTCTCTGTCTGAGAGAGCTGGCAGTAATCTTTTCTTTCTTTGAATATGTAAGTTAGCTAGAATTGAACTAAGGTTTTACTACTGGAAAATACAATTCAGTTTTTCAGAGATGGCAACCTTGAACCCGCTCTGTTTCCCTGCTAAGATTTATTAGAAATATGATTTGGGTTTTGTTCATGCATGAGCCAGGGACCAGGAGTCCATAACACATTTTGCCAAGTAACATTTCTTTTTCTCCTACCCCTTTCAAATTCCCTTCCTTGCTCCCCATGCAAGATTCCTAGTCCTGCAGGCAGCTGATGCATGGAAGCAAGAGTGTGGCCATGTCAACAGTGCTGCACACTAATGGCAAAAGGGAAAGATTTGTCAGAAATTGTCAAATGCCAAGGGCAGACATCATCTATTGAAACGTAGCAAAGTCTCCTTTGTCAGTTGTTGTGGGAACGGATGTTAATGTTTCCACTGCAGATCTGTTTTTCATTGGGAGCTTGTTGAAATAAGAGCATTGACCTATGGGAGCTGGAGCTCATCCTCAATGGGAAGAAAATGAACCATGGGGACTGACTCAGTTTCCCAGTTTGGAAGACTGTGGAGGTTGCTTCTTACATTCCTGCACTTTGTACCTGTTTATAGGAATGGGAAAAGAAATGCACCACCGAAGATCAATGGATATGATATGAGACCACCAACCAACCAAACCCAACACCCCCATCCCTGACTCAGTGCTGAGTTTTTGATGCTAAATTAAGCATTATGCTGTGTAAGATGCTTACACTTAATGTCTTTAGCCATTATCTTTGTTTAGATCATTTTTTCTGAGTCATCGAAGTGACCTTGCTAGTGTCATGGTTTAACCCCGTTAGGCAGCTAAGCACCATCCAGCCATTCACTCACTCTGCCATCCAGTGGGATGAGGGAGAGAATTAGAAGGGCAAAAGAGAAAACTCATGAGTTGAGTTAAAGGCAGTTTAAAATAAAAAAACAAAACCAAAAAAACCCACCCACATACAACAAGGAGGAAAGGAAACAAATCCCAGAAAAACAAGTGATGCAAAAACCCCCAGTTGCTCACCATCGACTGTCTGATGCCCAGCCAGCCCCCAAGCAATGGCAGCCTCAGCCAATCTCCACACCCCGCAATTTTATTGCTGAGTAGGACATCATATGGTATGGAATATCCCTATGATCAGCTGGGGTCAGCTGTCCCAGCTGTGTCCCTTCCCAGTTCCTTGTGAACCCCCAGCCTCCTCATGGGCAGGGCAGTGGGAGAAGCAGAAAGAGCCTTGATGCTGTGTAAGCACTGCTCAGCAATGACTAAAGCCTCCCTCTGTTACCAACACTGTTTTCATCACAGATCCAAAACAGAGCCCAATACAAGCTACTAGGAAGAAATTTAACTCTATCCCAGCCAAAACCAGTACAACTAGTCACACCTTTGAAGTCTGACTATCTTGAAAGGACTGCTTAGATTTAGGATAGAATTTCCATTCCCTCCTATGGGGTTGAGCAGGAGCGGCAGCAGGGCTATCTCTGCTTCGTATGTGAGGCCCACAAGTTCATTTTTGTTTGTATCTGGCTTAACAACTAAATTAGGTCATCTGGCACCTGCTCAGGACCTCTTCTAGCCATGTAGTGATTTTTCTTCCAAATCTGAAATTTATCCAGTTTGCCAGACTCAAAAGTTTGCAACTTTTATTTTCCTTCTCTAACAGTTTTCTTCCCTGGAAAATTGGCATCAAAAGATTTTGAATAGTGCTGGGCTCTTCCTGAGTGTTTGGAGAAAGAAGCAGGAAGAGGGAATGATTTCTCCTGTACACAGTGGAGAAGAAAGACACTCATGACCTTGAGGACTGATACCCTCTGCTTTGCCCCAGGGGACAAACCATCACCATTGAGATCTGAAGGCACCTGCCATAAGCCTTGCTGTGATGGAATCAGGGATCGGAGAAAAATCAGACGAGTTGGGGCTAACTGCAGAAAGGGTTTATGGAACTTACACTGCTACTGCTGCAAAGGTCAGAGGAGAAAAAAATTTCCCTGAAGTTGCTTGCCATCTGGGTACCTGTTACAACAATAACATACTTTGGTACAAGGTCAGGAAATCTGTGGTTAAGATTTCACTGGACTATATGCAAGGGTTTCAGTGGATTTTCTTTAAGCTTTGGGGAGGGTGAGAGGGTGGGCTGTCAGTGTTCAGACTGGATAACGTGACCTGAACAAAGGGATTAATTTGATCAGGCTCATTGCTTTTAAATTCTTTCTTTCCATACTGTCCATTTTGAATGGACACTGATTTGATTCTCCTTCATCTTTACTTTTCCCTGTTTTTTTTCTTTTATTTGTTGCTTGAAGGATTCATATTATGACAAATCTTCCTGAACAAGAAAAATTTGGGTTGCAATCTTATCAGGGACCAGCAAAATAACTCACATTTTGGTTAACAAGGTAACTTCCCTTGCATGGGTTAATTTATCTTTCAGAAAAGAACCCCACACGTTTGTGCCACTGCCAACACCAAATGTCAAAAAATTTCCATCAGTCTCTCCAGATATGAACTTCCCCCTTCAAAATACAAACGTGTTAAAAATAGGAAATCCCTAGCTTTTTTTCTTCCTGTTAGTCTTTGAGCCTTGTATACCCCATCAAACTGTCTGTCCTTTGCAGGTATGAGAGCAAGAACATTGCCTTAAGAAGACAAGAGAAGACTAAACTGTGACAATTATATGTTTAAAGAGACCTTGGGGAATATGCAAAAGCCCAAGTATCAGATAGCTCATGTTAAGATGATGCTGAGCAAACCTGAAGTCTTTATTCCAGGTAATAGAAAAAATAAAATTGGGGGCAGGGGGTGGGGTGGGAGGGAATCATGCTTTTTTCCTCTTCTATGGCAGACTGTACCTGAACCTGACACAAGTGTGCAGCTGCCTGCAGCATGCTGAAATAAAATATGAATGGCCGAATGCAAGACACAAAATCAAACCAGTTCTGCTAGGTTGATTGAATGGGTGTGGTGCATGTCTAGGTATTTTGAAAAAAATGTTGCAGAGGCACCAAGTAGATGAACAGCATTTGACATTTAGCATCCAGTGTATTAAGATCTGTAGTCAGATCTTTGCTGCTTGCAAGAACAAGGCCTGCAACCTCAGTGCACTTCTTGGAAGGCTGATGGCTCCTTCTCCCAGTGACAGAAGTTCCCACTAATCAATCAAGATTCGTTGAAATCTAGCAGCACAGAAGCAGAATCCATGTCTGTTGCTTGGACCTGTCCCTAAAGGGGCATTTGAACATCAGAACAGAGGCCTTTGATTTGAGTGGGAAGCAGGAGCAGAAGGCAAAGCCTTCTGGGGCAGTACCAGCCAATGTTGTGCTTTTGGGTGCTGGATATCAGGTTGGTACTGGGACATATGCCATGCATTCCCTTCTCTTGGCTTTCCTTTCTTTCTTTTTCCTTCCTTACTTGGTATTCGTCTTCTGTCCCTTGACCTCGTGCAATCTCTCTGCTATGCAGCCTGACTCTGATCCATGAGCATCCTCTTGCAGGACTTGCCTCACCTCCTCTCTCCTGCACCCTCCAACCACCACGCAGACCGGCTGGCCTCATGCTTGCCTTTGAACTTTCAACAAAGGCATTCCTTGGGAGTACAGGTGAAGGAAAAAGAAAAGGAGGAGAAAAATCCTTCTTTATCTTTCCTCACTGAACAGGGTAGGAATTGAGCTGTAAGGTTTTGGGAGGCTTTGTTTTCTATGCATTGTTCTGGGTTTTGAACATGAACCTGAATGAAATTCCACTGATGACTGTTTTTCCCAGGGCACTTGGGAACAATATGAGGTCAGTATAATGGCATCTACCACGCCTTCGTGAGTGCTGCAGCCCCCTGAACATGCTCTGATCCCCTGTCCTAGAAAGGGCTTTACTTCTGGGCATAAGGTAGCCCTAAATGGAAGAAATGATGCAAAAATCCTTTAAAATTGTTAACGTTTAACATTTTCACATAAAGCTGACAATTATATGGTAAAACAAAAAACATACATAGGACAATGTCTTTCTAGTATGGGTTATCTTACCTTGTCTATGAATTCTAAACTTAGCAGAAGACAAAGAAATCAGAAGAGTTTGTGCACACTGATGTTCATCAGCATGCACCAGACTTGGAGTTTTACACTCCAAATTAGAAATGACGATGCATAGACACAGAATTAACAAAATGGCAGTGGTAACCCCCAACCAGTTGCTTTTACAAAATGAGCCCTAAACCAGTATCTAAGTGAGGTCGGAATTTGTTTACTGAAACATAAGGATCTTATAATTAAACACAAAAAACTAGTGCTTCAGATTTCTCTCTGACAAGAAAGCAATGACCCCTGGATACTGAAGTATATCAAGAAATAGTATTTAATACTGTAGGAACATTAATGTGTCATCTTTTATTGCAAAGGCTGCTTGAATAATTTTGTAAAGCTGATATAATGAACTAAACATCCAGAGAAATAAAGATTTTTTTTCAAGGAAGATAAAATTTCTATTCCTTCATATTATTACAAAAGATTTGAAAAACAACATGTTCTGGCCTTAAGTATCAGACTTACGTTTTGTCTTTTGTTATCACTTACAATAGCACTGCTGCTTGAATACCCAGCCATATCAAATGTAAGTTATTTGTATATCTCTATCCTCTCAGGAAATCTTGACCTTGAAATAGAATAAATATGTAACATGTTCATAGCTAACACCACCAGTGCTAAAAACCACAGACACTGAACAAAAACATGCAGAAGATGAGCTTGTGCAGTGCTATTTGACTCATTGTTGCAAAATGAGAAATTACAGTTTAAATGTTTTGCTGTCTTTGAATGACCCTCCATTTGTAATTGATTCAGCTCAACAGACTGCAACTCTAAAACCATTGAGATATGGAACCTATTTGTCCCATGTTTAAAGTATGCTTCAGTCACTCTACCAAAATCAAACTGCACAGGATGGGACCTTCTCTATTTGAGTGCTCTGATAATGTGCCACATTAACTTAGAGTCTGAGATGACTGGTTATTCAGGCTGAGGTTTTCAGAAGTGCATCAGGAATAAACAAACCATCTTTAGCCTTTGTTGACCAGATCCATAAAAGGAAGTAGATTAAACATAAAACAACACCTATAAATAAGCCCACAGTGGGAAAAAGAAATGGAAATCCCTTGAATGACTACTTGAGCCAACTTTGAAAATTCCCTGTAAGTGGCTGTACTTACAGACCAATAAGGTAACAATCCTTGAGGTACCTGCACTGATAACCAAGGGCATGATCAGCTGCAGTCAAACTGGTAAACTTTGAGGAATGTCATTTTTACATGAAGACTTGAAGGCCTATGCTCCAGTAAGGTCACAGCACAGATCTCTGATGGCAGGAGAATGGGGTAAAAAAGTTACAGTACACAACATAGGTCATTCCTTTTGCCACTACACCAGCATAAAGGTGGGCTGTAGGCTTAAAGATACCCAAAGACAACAGGCATCTATTTAGATTTATGAAAGATGGCGTAAGCAAGGTTTGGAGTCAAGGGATTATACCATAATAAGTTTGGCTCCTAAAAAGTATAAAAGGCCTATCTAAAATACTGTCTGTTGTCACCAGTGAAGGGGAACCCAAAAGATGTAGTGAGGACTCAATAGCTAGTCTTCTTATCTTCCCAGTCACACACAATTGATCCCAGGGACACATGTGCTGTTGTGCTTGTGAGTATGTGGGTGTGAGAACATGAGCAAGTGAAATCTGTGGGAGAAGGAGAATGAGGGACTGCGGTCAGTTTTCTTTAAAACAAGTATCACCCTCACTTCCAACAGGTCTAGAATTCTGTTTTGTTACATTAATTTTCTTCAAGAGCACTAACACATGAGTTATAAATTAGCTGTTGGACTGAAACGATAAGCACTAATGTGACAAGCTGGGGAAGGTGCCTAGAGAGTTCTTACAGAGACCGAAGCTAGCTCTGATTTTATTTAATATCTTTAGTGTGATTAGAAGAAAAGAAGATTAGAAACACACTGATGGCTTTTGCGGATTATTCTTCCCTGGGAAATGTTCCCATCCTTTGCTGGGGACATCATGTTATACAGATGTATAATATAAAAGGACTAAAGGAGTCTGGGGAGTTAGAAATAAAACTGCAAGACTGATCTAGGAAAAACAGAAGATGCCAAATCTGGAGGAAGGGACGAAAGCCCAGAACAAGGCTATTCAATGGGGATGATGAATCACATTGTCCTTCTTGATGATGCATACATTAAAAGTGGACGGAAACTACTCACTGAAACTTACTGTCCAACAAATACATCTTATGCTATATGACTAATGAAATACTATAACTGTCTTACTGATGTTGTGAACAGCAGGAGAGCCATCTAAGCTAGAAAAATATGTGCTAATTAAAAAGTAAAAACTCAGGAAAGGAATCTTATTTATTAGTTTTGCATTTTTATTTCAAAGAATGGGTAAGAGAAGGGCAAGAAGAACAGATGCGAATTTTCACAGCAATATACCGCGCCAACGAACGTAATTTCAAAAGCTACATTGCTACCAGATGGGAAGAAAAAGAAGGTAAGGAAGGTTTGAATAAAGGCATGTGAGAAAAGGGAGTGAGTTTCAGTCTTGAGCAAAGAGGCAGAGATGAGCAGGGAGAAAGGAGCAAGGGGCTAGCACGCGGCTCCCTGGGCAGTTCCACTCTGAGAAAGAGAATTGCAAAACACTGCTGTGCCCCCCAGCAGTTATTGTGCAAGGATGCTGGTGACAACCAAAAGAACTAGATTCAACACACCTAACTGGAGATATCAATATGCAGATTTCTACTCAGAGACAGCTATATAAACTGCTTTTCATAGGCAATACAGAGAAGCAAATATTTCTAGGGTGTCAACTCCTCACAAAGTAGGTGTGTAAAACAGGCCAAAATAGGACATCTGTAGCATAAAAATGTGACATAGAGTATTCATGGCTAAAACTGATGGGATAACAAAATGCGAATAAAAGCAGCAGCTAGTGATAGAAAAAGGTAGTTCTAACACTGGAAAAATTGGAGTAGGGGCGAGAACCCTCAGGGAAAGCAATGAAAAACCCATCCAAAGCAAGATAAAGCATTAGAGAAGGAAGAATCAATCTTCCACTGTTGGAGCTACGCTAATGGGTGTAAACCACGCAACTGAGCCAGACACCTGGGTGATCGTGATTGCGCGGTCTGATGGAGGGTCTGCTGCACTGGGCTCTCGTTGCCCCTGCTTTCAGCAGAGCAACAGTCTGAAAAGAGGCCAACAAAGTGAGATGCTGTCTAACAGGCACAACGGAGTGAAAGCACGAGCCTTTGGGGCTAGTAAGCTCGTTCACATCCCCTCAGGAATCTTGGTCCTCTACTCCAATTAAAAAGGAGATAACTCTTTCAGTCGAGTTGTCCATCTAGCCCTGTTATTTTGTGCAATTCACACATGCATAATATCATGAAAACTGGTACTGCATTTTCCAGCAAATTTACTGCTCATTAAAATTATATATTTGAGCAAGTGGAAATGGCAGAGTTCAAGTTTGTTTTCTCTTACTCATGATTCATCTGTAAGTACACAAATAAATTAGGCAGTCACAGGAGACCGTCAGAGCTACCAGATGCAGTGATTCAGAAGAGTTTCTTAGTCTGGGCTATTGGAGAAAAGAATTGCAAAACTATTAGATTAGAAGGAGAAATCCAACAAAATATCAAATTCCTCAGTTAGCAGGAGGCTGCAAACAATAAGAGTACTTTTTAAAAATGAACATTGTCTGACACATCCTATATTGTACCACAAAGCTTTAAACAATTGTGACAACAGGCTTTGCTTTGTTAAAAATAACTTGTCCCTGACTGTTCTCTCAAGTACTCCTGGAGAAACTACTGAAGTCAATACAGTTATATTCCAGCCACATACCCTTCAGACTCCAGCCCTTTGACTCTGCTATGCACATGGATGGAGAGTAAGGAAGCATGCCCTTTTCTGAACAGAAAAATGAAGCGCATGATGTGGAAAAGAAATGAGATGTGGCAAGAATGAATTTTAAAGAAATGATTGCCAGAAAGAAGCTAATCTTGAAAGAAACATGTGAATATCGATTATTTAAAAGTATAAAGCTTCCGTGTTCCTCTCTCATACAATCACTTTGAGAGGGACTTTATCAGGGTGGATAGGTGGATACTGGAGATGATGGGTTTTTTTCTGGTGCTGGATTCAGGAAAAAGCTCAGGGAAAGCTTCAGTCACACCAAGGCCCAGACCAATGGAAAAGACACATTTACTCCCAGTGCCCCACCAAAATCTTGGCTTCACAAACAGCAAGCAAAAGGAGCATCCTCCCCTGGGTCCTCACAGTAGCCTTTGTTTGTTACGAGCTGTATTTCATCAGGCTGCTGGCTGAGAGTCACCCATACGATCTCCTCGCCTTGCCACATGCCTCTCAGGCTGTGTGAGAGGGAGAATAAGCCATTTATCACCCAGTTTTTCCAGGCTGTCTGAGCACAGCTGAGTTGGAGTAAAGGTGAATGGAAGCATGGCATCTCCCTTCCACTGCATAAATGGGTGGAGAGAAACGTTCAGACTTTCTGCTTTCAAGACCATTTAGAGGCCTTTTGAGCAACTCGTGCAGCCATTGAGCAGCCTCCCAAAATCTTTCCCTCTGTAAAGGCTTTTACTCATACGTGCTACTTGCTCTTTGACTCCTTTTCTCCCTGGCCTGCCAGTTCTGTGGGTTTCTTGTAACAAGTGGGCGTGTAGCTAGATTTGGAATAGAAACATACTTTGCAACTGCGTGGCCTTCATGGTCACAAAAACTGTTTTCTCCTGGAGTATGACTTGATCTCCTCAGCTCTCTGACATGAAACCAAGAGAGAGAACACCTGTGCAGGCAGATGACAAGGGAAGGAGGAGACCTGGCAATAGAAAGTAACAGATTAAGGAAGAGACAATCACAGAGAGAAGAAATTTAATATTGATTTGATGAGTTGCATTTAAAGTTAAAGAAGCAAAAAGAAAGATCTTGTCAGTTGCAATGGTGGCCACTACCAGGTCTCTGCCCTTTCTCTGTGTGTACACAACTCAGATCAATAGAAGTTATATGTGCCCATAAAGACAGGAAGTTTGAAAGTGAAGAGCTTTACCTAGCATTCACTTAGATAACTAATCCAAAGACAGACATTATAGTGTACAAAGAATAATGTCCATTGTAAAACTTGGTGGGAAACATTTCCTGTGGAAAAAAGAGAGGAGAAGATGTTTACCTATGCATCTCTGGAGCTGTTGACTTGAAAACAAGAAACAAAGGAGCTTTGTACTGCAGTAAGTAAATTTAAGCCAGCAGATGTTTTATGACAGTTTATAGTATGTTTTATGACAGTTTATAGTGTGGCTATGGGTTGTCTTATCCAAAGTATTCTATAATGGTCTGTTTAAAAGTGATGGTACAGAATGGTCTAGTTCACCAAATAAAAGGATAAGATGCATGTCTCATATGGAGACACTGAATTTTGTTTTTCAATAAAAGACCAAAATGCTAAAGGCATTCTGATTCCCTGTTAAAGACTAAGCATTTTGGAAGAGCATCTTTTAAAGTAAAATTCAATAATAATACTATAAAAAAACCCTCAAGGAGACAAATATGCATGGAAGGAACAATGGCTCAAAAGAAAAAAACCTACCACTTCTTTATTCAATTATTTTTAGACTAGTAGAGATAGAATGATGAGTTTAAAAAAAACCCCAAGACCCACATTCTTGAGTCTACTACAGCAAAGGCATGCACACTTTCTAACTGAGCCTTGGGATGCCTCCACAGAGTCTCTGGTGCTGTATCACAGGCGACCTCACAAGACTCAGAAACATCTCTCAGGGAAACAAGGGCTATTGCCCAGCTAGGAGAAGCAGGATTCCTGTCTTTGGCAGTGTCTGTCAGTCCTGCCATAATCTCGTCAGCTCAGTGCAATGACTATCTCAAGGCTTTCTAATATCCTGGATGACTGGGGAAGTTCCACTTGACTGGAGGTTGGCAAATGTGATGTTCATTTACCAGAAGGGCCGGAGGGAGGATCCTGGGAACTACAGGCCTGTCAGTCTGACTTCAGTGCCAGGGAAGGTCGTAGAGCAGATCGTCTTGAGTGCCATCACACAGCACATCCAGGACAGTCAGAAGATCAGGCCCAGTCAACATGGGTTTATGAAAGACAAATCCTGCTTGACTAACCTGATCTCCTTCTATGACAAGGCTGTGGATGTAGTGTACCTGGACTTTAGTAAAGCCTTTGACACCATTGTTTCCCACAGCATTCTGCTTGAGAAACTGGCTGCTCATGACTTAGACAGGTGTACTCTTCATTGGGTTAAAAACTGGCTGGATGGAGCAGGCTTGTGCCAAACATTTGGTGTTGAGATGTACAGTTTGAGAGGATTTTTCCACAGCTTTCTGCTCCCCAGAAGGAAGCAAACTACTGGGTTTTCTCATGGGCTTTTAGTTACTCAAAACAATTGTAAGAGTTCAGATCAATTGTGTTTTTTATTTAAATTTGCAAACTGAAATTTCTCTCGCACAGAAGAATTTGATACTTCTCCTGAATCCAGGCCATTTATCAAAACATCAGGAGTTCTGGTGAAATTTCTGGCTCAGAAAAAAAAACTTTGACATTTGATACTTTCTTTGCTTCTGTATTGAAAGAGAGAAAAGAAGGTTTGTGGGAGAGAAAATTCAACTTCCGATCACGGAAGACTGTAATCGACAATACAGCTGGGAGATGGCGCTCACCTAAGGAGCTGGAGGACAGAGCAAAATGTGGGCAAGCAACATCCCTAAGGAGTTTCAAGTAGATTTGCTCAAGCGAAAAAAGATGCCAATTCAGAAAAAATACATTTTCTGCTGAAAATGGTAAGGCTTAATCCAGCCAGCTTTAATTACAGTATATCTATTGATGACTCTTTACCTAGTTAAATGTAGATAACTGCAGGAAATATGCAATGAAAACATGGAAAGATCAACAAAACTAGATGAAAAAAATGGGCCTGGTGATTGAAATTCACCCCAGCTCTGATGCTTATTCATAAGTTTGACTCTATCAGCAATAATTATTCTGATTTTCCAGTAACAGTCACTGCATGTCTAACCTCCTCCTCCAAACTTCTGGGTCACAGATTCCCCTGAGATGCTAGCCCTAATTTGTTTCCAAACCCACTTCCACAGCAGTTTATTCAAGGTCCATGATGGTGAAGTACAGGGCCATTTGTCTCCGGCTTCTCTCGCAAAGCCCTACCATGGGCCTCAAGTAGTGTGAAGAGCCAATGTAAGGCTACCAAGTAATATTAACTTTAAGGGAATAACCACTCTTGTAAGGTAAAGTGCAGCAAGTCACTGAAGTGCCCCCACATGTCAGAATTTCGTGATCAGAAAAAAAAGCCATTTCATTGCTCAAAAGAATATAAAATTTCAAGGACACTTCATTGAGGGAAGAATGGGGACCTGTTGTACTTGGTTTGTCATCCCCCCTCCTCCCCTAAAAGTAGTTGCCAAAATAGCATAACCGAGAGCACGCTGGATGTTGAATCATGTTTGATTCAACAAAGACTACATCTACTGAACTGATTGCATCATTTTAGTATGGAGTTTATACATTTACCCATCTACAGAAAATGCTTTGTGGCCCACAGAAGGAAGTTTGTTGGGCTTTTTTTGCTTTCTCAATACATTTCATGTAGACCTGTCTGAGAGCATTTTCTGTGGTCTTCTTAATAGGGGTGTATGAGTGTGCATGCTATGTCCTGCCATGTGATTTCTTCCTCCTTTTATAATAATTTTTATATAAATGGTATTGAATGCTGATTAAAAAAAATCATCCACCAAAACATACTTCTTGTTTTCAAACCAGAGGTAAAAGCCACTGTCTTATTAGAAAAGGAAGAAATCCCTGAAAACAGAATATTTCTCTGTGCAGAAGAGGGATCAGAACTGAACCTTATTTTCTAAGTAGCCAAGAAAACAAATCATATAAGAATTCAGACCTCTGACCACCTCTGAAGGGGAAAGCTAATGGAAACAGCACCTCACTGGGGACATTACTGCATATCATCACCTAACAGTGACCCTGAGGGAAATGAAACTGAAGAGAGATGGAGCTGCGTGCAAGGGAGGTGGAACTGTTCTCATCTCTGAATCTGCAGCAGAATAGCCTAATTGGATATACAGCACAGGAAAATGAATAAATACCAGAGGAAAATATATTTTCAAGCTTTGTAAAGGAATGACATGCAGATTGAGAGGAAAGCAAAGTCCTGCATTTCTAGCCATTTTTGATAAATGTAGGCTACATAACGACTTAGTCAGAAAAGGAAAATTTAGAGAAGCCCATCCGTTCAAGGGGCTGCACATTCAGCAAAGCATTATGCCTTGTAGGGAACAGGCCATGGAGAGCTGAGCATCCAAAGTTCATTGAGAAGTTTCTACAGAAGCCAAAATTTCTCAGAGGTACAAACATTTTGGACACCTTTTTTCTTTTTTTACAAAGTGGTTGGTTGCTGTAATTCACAATTTTCCTAGGCATGAAGAGCCTGCAGCCTGCATAGTACTGTTGGCACTGAAACTGCTCTGTGTTATGTAGAAAGGTGCTGATCTGCGAGGCTGGTACCTGTACACAAGCTGTGTCCCACAGCCTCTGCCACCAAAGCCAGCTCTTGCCAGTGCACTGCCAGTGCTGGTCAGCTGCTGAAAGTGGGGTGAGAGAAAGGGGAGGGGGGAAAGGCTGTGCGGCTGGGGAAAGATTAGGAAGCTTATGGTTGGCATCCTAGGGCTGGGGGAGTGTTAATGAGAGGCTGGGGACCTGGAGGTGGAATGGGCAGAGGCGCAGGGCTGGTACAAAGTCAGTGCTGGCAGTCACCACCATGGCCAGGAGCCCTGGCCACAGCTGTCACCAAGAGCTCCAGCTGCCATCTCTGCCAGCAGCAAGGGTTGCTGCAGCAAGCAGTACCCAAAGCAAGATCTGTTTGGAAACCCCTGCTTCATGTAATATGTATTTCCATTTGATGCTTCCAGGCTGCATTCAGGACAAAGCTTTTTTACTGAAAAAGCACCAAAATGCAATAATGAAAAGCAAGTACTCTTCGATAGGTTTTGCAGTGCAAGCTTTAAAGGCTGTAAGTACCAGAGGCTCTTCCCACTGAATTTAAATGCAAACCTTATTTCTCACTCTGGGAGAGTCCTGGGCCACGGGTGGCAAAGTGGCAGGATGGACCCCTGCCTGCAGGCGATGGCAGAGTGTACACACTCCCGAGGCACAGCCCGCAGCCCTGTTTTCAGCCCCACAAGGAGGGACCACAGAGCTGCTGGCTCATCCAGGTGGTTTTCCTCTCAACCTGTTTTTAGCTGCTTTGTACCCAGTGCAAGCACAGGGACCACTGGGGTCTTCATTCATCTGCAGCACCGAGCTGCTCTGACTGAGCATGTACTTTTTACCAGAAATCCTGTCTCTCAGCCTCGACAGCAAACTGTGCTAGCTGTGCTGCCAGAGAGGTCGGTGCGGCCAGACAGGCAGCAGGTGGATTTGCCTCCATTCATTAATCAAAAGAGGTTTCTAGAAGGGCACACTGATGATGTTGGACCCACCTATTTCCCATACCACCATGGGCCAAATCTTTGCCTCTTATGCCATCCCAAACTAGGTGTAAAATGCTTCCTTCTCCCACCCTAAGATGGTTAATATTCATGGAGTGTTTTGAGATCCTACAGAGAAGATGAGATGGAAGCATCAAGTTTATTCACCTATAAAGCCTCTATCTCACAACTGGACAAACCTGTGATACTCCCCTTGCCTTCTGGCAACTGCCCAGGGCATGTAGAATCCGAAGCTGGCACCCCTGTGGGGTGACAGAGCCGGCACAGAAAGTATCGTATGCAGATGGCAAAATGGCTTTCCTCTTTAGTCCTGTGTTAAGTGCTCACTAAATGAGTTTGACTCCACAGACTCAAGGACAGCCAGCTCAGGTTGCTTCCTCCAATACTAATACATAAACAAGTTACTCACTTGTTTTTTTCAGTTAATGTTATTCAGAGACAGTAAAATGCTGTAGAGTATTCATTCTGGTTCCAGTTGTGGAAACGGAGCATGTATAATTACCAATGTGGGTAGCAGTCCATCTCATAGCCTTACTTATGCCAGTGAAGGATATTATCTCATTATATCAGCTTAGCAGTCTTCTTTCCCTGGAATTTGAAATAAGCAAGGCACATAAAGGAATGATGAAACAACTAATTATAAGGGACATTATTTTAAAAACTGCACAGTAGTCAAAATCCATTAATGGACTATTTTACATCATTAAACTACTTCCAAGAAAGTATCCAGGCTTTTTCAGCATAAACATTTCTACATTGAAAATGTAACTTGAACCTAACTCTATGGTTAGCTATTTTTTGAATGAGTATAATATGTGCTTTCATTTATGACAGGGCAAAGATGAGTGAAATTTTTAACTTCATTATGCCTATCATCCAAAGTAATTTTGAAGATAGTCCTGCTACATGGACTCTTCTGCACTAGAATGCTAATAATGACTAATGTCTGGGGAAACAGAAGATAGAGCTGCTAGCAAGGACTTGTTTTAGCCCATGTTTTAGAATTTTTGTTTGAAAAGAAAGTGCTGTTCTAATTCAGAAGTAAAATACTTCTGGACCTTTGGAAACTTCTTCGGTGCCTTTTTTAGGTTACAATACAAATAGGCTTTGTTTTTGTTTTCCAACTCTTGGTCCTTCAACCCAACTGAACTTCATTCTTTCCTTCTTGCTGATCAACTCCGGGGAGAAAGATTCTGCAAGGCTGAGCCCATCTTTTGTTATATCTGTGAAGCATTTTGGACAGCACTCAGTTGCAACTGGAACCATGCTACCCATCCCCTAGAAATATGGGAGCCAAAGAATCCTGCTCAATGGATCAGTAACATGTCCAGAGGCAAGAGAGGTTGCTACTGGGGACAACAGAGGAAGATGTAGACATCAGCTGATTACAGTAAGAGCAGCTCATTTAGGAGCAGCTCTGTTCTTCACACAGCCGCCAGAGCAGGCAAAAAGTCCCTTTCCAACTGGGTCCTTTCTTTGCCAGGTTACTGATTCTTGGGAGAAGGAAAAGGCGAAACAGTTTGATGTACCCTTTGCTTCACCTGCCTTGGCAAGAAAAACGTCCTGGCAGATCCCATACTTCACACTGTGCATCTTATATAAACAAACATTTGGCAGATTGAATGTCAGAAAGTGAAAATGCCAGTGTTTGAGCAAGGGTACGTGCAGCAACAGAAAAGCACAGACACCCACCGCTCCCAGGAGTAATTCAGTATTGCAGACAGTTGTAATTCACTATCCCCCGCCACCATTTCTTGCACAGAATAGAGGCACTCTGCTTCCATAGATCTGTATGGCAATGTCTATGGCCATGCTGGAATGAGCGAGCTACATCTGCTGGTTTTACAGCACTCTCTGAAAGGTACAGTACTGCAGGGTAGTCCATCTGATGGAGCCTGATCTGGCCTCCAGGGTGTCAGACCCATCGCCTCAGAGGTGATGAGAGCTGTGGTCAGAGTAGTCAAATTCCTTCTGTGGCACACAGGTCTGATGGCCCCAGCAGATCTTCCCTGTCACGCGTGCCACGCATACGATGCCACTCTCGAATTCTCGAGACCCTCTTTACAGCAGGAAACTCTTGAAAGAGTGGTACCTAGAAACGGAACTAGCTGAAACCAGTAACTAAATGGAACCCTTTCCTGGCAAGAGGAATGCACCTGTTACATCAGCACTCCGAGCCATATATATGTCAGGAGCTGGTTAACAAAACCCAGGCCTGGAAACAATGCTGCAGAGTGTATAGCTTTGTTAATGGGTTTGGTAGCAGGATTACGTCAGCTTTTAACTAGACCTACCAGTTGTACTAGCCAGACTGAGGGCATGATCTTCCCAGAGACTCTGGTTCCCATGAAGTGAAAAGGAGATTTCTGAAACATCCCTAGAATTGCCCTTGGGCTTCTGAAATGGTCCTCTTTGCCTAGGAAACCTCTGTGTCCTCTCTCCCAGGAAATGAACAGAAGAAAATCAAGGCAGAGTGAATTGTGATTTTATTTTTTTTAAGACTCAGGGGAAATGTTGATTTTAAGGCTCATGCAAGAAATAAACAAATCCACCTGCCACTCACAGTGGGCAGTTGGGTCAGTCTGGCCCTGCAGGGCTTTGGCCAGCTGACTCAGCTCTACCTCTGAGGGCTTCAGCCCCTGATGGCAAAGCACATTCACTCCCCGTGCTCAGAGAAGGACATGGGGCAACCAGGCTGCCTCTGCAGAGGGGGAACTGAGCTCAGCCCTCACTGGAGGTGCTCATGGGTTGCAGGCTCGTGGGATAGGAAGCCGATGGGGAAGCAGCAGAGTCACTCCCAACAGGCAGGTTCTGACTAAGAATCTTTTGTGTATGTGACCATGAACTGTCAAGAGCAGAATTTGAAACTGTTTGATTGTGCTCCTCAAAAGCGAACACTTGGAGCGGGCACAAACTATTAAACAGCTCCTCTTGATCCAGAAATGGGCGAATCACAGATACTTTCCCAGAGAGGGGGAAGAATCCTGCTCAGAGACAGAGCTACGTCTATGGGAGGGTGTTGAGGAGGAGCTGCAGCAACATTAAAAGCAGCTGATCTTTCCTTGTAGATCTGGAGCAATGCACAGTGAAGAGGGACGAATATCCCCGTCATTACATCGGTCCCCTACGAGGACGACTGAGCAAAAACCCCGTCCTGTTTCCTCATTTCTTGGCTTTTGTCCTGCCTCGCTGGCCCCTTGGGGTGAAATTCCAAGAGCAGCAGCACGCCGGCGGGGCC
>NW_009260791.1:5227421-5227821 GCF_000687185.1 Egretta garzetta
GGGGGGCCCTGCCCGCTGCTGCGGGGCAATGAGGAAGGGCCGGGGCGCCTCGCAGCCCTCCTGTAACTCGCCCTCGAGTTTTGCTGTGAAAACAAAAGCAAAGCAAACAATTCCCTTCCCCCCAGCCCGAAAATAAAGCTTCGGGCACCACCGGGCTGGTCGAAAGGGCTCCATTGTCGTTTTTAAATGAGATATCTTTGCAACCGCTCGCCCCTCCCCGAGCCAGCGGGGAGCCGCCCGTATCCCTGGAAGCGAGAGGTAGCGGGGAACAAAAGGCAAACTCCGAAGTGACATTGAAAATAAAAGGGAGCTTTGGTTACCCCCAGGGAAAGGTCGAGGGGGAAAGGTCGCCTTCCCGCCAGCGCACGTACTCCCGGCGGGCACGGGGGAGCGCCCCGGG
>NW_009260791.1:5228275-5228945 GCF_000687185.1 Egretta garzetta
GGGGCCCACGGGGAGAGGGAGGGCAAGGGAAGGCGGGGTGGCCCGCTTAAAAGCTGAGCTCCTGTTTGAAACACTTGGAGACGACGGTGTTGGGGACTGTCAACGTATGCGTAAACGTACGCTCCTGTATACCCCCTGGCCGGAGGTACTCGCCCCACTCGCGTGTATGTGCGCAGGGTATACATATAACAGCACGCAACTCCTAAGCTAGCTAACGCCGTGTACTGATAGCCAGATCTAAACCCGGATAAATCGACCGATCCCCGCATCGTTTGTAGGCACGTACCGATAAAAAGTATTTACGTAGGTATTTATACCTATATAATCCGCGCCTCTATTTTTCGCTATCTGTATAGATCAACTTTTTGACAACTGTCTCAGCACCCACCATCCGGAAATCCTCCGCAGAGGCCGCCTCTGCCTCGGGTGTACCAAAGATGCTTCGGGGCACCGATGAGTCCCGTTCGCGCGTGCTGACGGCGTCGCGACGGTGGCGGGCTACTGACATGAAGGCAGCCAGCCGTGAAGGGCTAACGAGGGCATTATAGTAATTGCCAATAACACCGGTGCCAGGATGAGGGGGTCAGACAACAGTCCGTACATCGGCACGAGTGCCGCAGGCCACCGGGGCATCCGTGCCCACGAAGCGCCCTCTCCCCCGGGTCTCGGC
>NW_009260791.1:5229638-5229972 GCF_000687185.1 Egretta garzetta
GTGGGCTCTGGGGACGCTGTGCTGGGCACATTTTCCGTTGGGGGGGGGGCCTTAGAGGGACGGGGGGGTTACACTGACAGGCAGGAGGAACCGGCGATGAAGTTTCTGTGGGCTCGCTGAGGGCGAGTGGAGAGGGGAGAGCTGCAGCACGCTGCCGCCGCGGTGCCCCTTCCCCAGGCGCGGGGCTCTGGAAGGGTCATTTAAATCTCTCTATTAGAGTGTTAGAGCTGTGCCGATGACCAGGAGAGAAGAAAGAGCTCTGTCCCAGCTCTGCCCTTGCCTCCTTTAACTCAGACTCCTCTAGAAGCGGCTGGGCCCCCCCCCCAGGCCGCCG
>NW_009260791.1:5230088-5231469 GCF_000687185.1 Egretta garzetta
CGGCCCACGGGGAGCACGGAGCACCTCGTGCCTTTGTATCAAAAAGTTACGCCCGGAAAGTGCCTCTCTCCTTGAGAAAGGACCTGCCTGCGGGTTGCGTGGGACCCTTCCCCTCTCCCCTCCGAGTCCAGGCGCCCCGAGGTTTTCAGCCAGCCCAGCCGGCCGGTCCCGGCTCAGCACAGGCTTAAGCGCTGCTGCGCTGAATGGGCGTCGCGCTCCTGCGTGGGCTCTGCTTGCGGAGGAACGGCGCGGAGCCACCGTGGGAGCTGCAAGTGCCTAAAGGAGGGGAGAAGCAATTTGGGGCAAGGAGCCGAGTTAGGCGGCGGACCAGGCAGAAATGCCCTCCTCCCCCCGCCGCGGCTCCTGCCCGGCGAAATGGGTGGCAGAGGCAGAGCTGTAGCCCTTGGGCGGCTCGGACTGGCCGAGCACATTTGGTTCCCCTTGGGGAGGCACAGCAGCTCGTATAAAAAAGACATTGTTGTCTTTGGAGAGCCCTGTGCGCACTTTCAAAAGCTGATCCTTGAGTTCCCAGCCCCCGCAATCCAGTTGATGAGGAAACGCGCTGCGGTCTTGGTGGCACCGTTTCCATTGGGATTGGCACCATTTGATTGACAAAGTCTCCCATTCTTCCACCTCTCGAGTGTTATCAAACGGATTGTGTGGGGTCAGAAGCTATTGAAGGGACGTCCGTGTAGCCGCATTCTGCAAACACGGGGTGAAGACCGTGCCTTTCTCATGAAAATGCTTCCACCAGGCAAAACGCATCTCATCTTCCCTGCTCTCCTCCTTAGCATTTCCTTTTAACTCGAGCGTTTTACTAAGCAGCATCACCAGGTAAACGAACACATCACTAGAGGCAGCCTAGGCAGGCCCCCGTCGGGGCGGCCGCCCTCCCCGCGGGCTGCGGGGAGCCAGCTCTGGCAGGCGAAACTCGGGTGGAGGGTTTGAGAGAAAAAGGGTGAGCGGAGGGGACAGGGCGGCAGGGAAGAAGCCCTCTCGCCCCTTGTCGGCGGTTTGGCTCGCCCCGTTACGGTTCCTTCGGGGCGGGAAAGGAGGAGCGGAGGCTGACCGCCTTTTCGCTAGGTCGATCTAGCGGGGCTAAAAAGTGCTGTCGGCACCTCGCGGGGTGTAGCTCTGCCTGTACGCGCGTCGGTGGATTTCTGAACAAGCGGTCAGACCTACAAAAGAGAGTTTCAGCCCCGCTCCCCAGCGCAGGGGGAACGAAGAGCTCTGGCATTAACTTCCCTTCGCAAGACCCCGCGCAGAGTCCGGGCTGGACTCGCTCGAGTTAGGCGAAGGGAGCGGTGTTTCGGAGGGGATTTAACCCGCACTCCTTCGAGCGGGAGGATACAAGAAGCTCGCCCTGCCGCAGCCGGCGGTG
>NW_009260791.1:5231779-5233191 GCF_000687185.1 Egretta garzetta
GGTGGGGGAAGGAAGGAGGGGATGGGGGAGAGAAATGTTCCAGGGACCTGGAAAGACAAGATCTAAAGATCTGGAAAGAAAAGAGGAAAGAAAAGAGGTGAAAGCAGCCGTCTCTCTAGCCCCAAGTCGCCCTTCCCTGCCTTTGGTGACCCAGCAGACTCACAACAAGCCCACTTCGGGGTGTTCAGCCTTGAGGGAGCTGGTGCCGAAAGAGGCAGCTGAGATGATGTAGGAGAGCTGGAGGCCTGATTGAAGGAAAGTTCCCCCGATTATATTTGTGTGGAAAAGCTCACCTCTTGCAGAGCTCTAAAGTGTAATCAAGGCTGAGGCTTACACTTGAAGGATGTTAACTCTCATACGGGAACCTACTTTCTCCTAAACGGTTTCTTGCCTAGTGAATGAGAGCCTCCCAATTGAAGCAAAATGATCCTTATGTACTAATATCAAGCACAGTCACAAAGCGACCGGCTATTTATGCTGCCACTTTAGACAAAGATATTTAGTTATTCCCGGGTAGCAAGTGCACTTTTGCATTTTTAAGCACGAACCAGCCGAGCACAAACATATTTACAAGTGCAATTACTAAGTAGTTACTTGACACTTCAAAGTCACTGGGTTAACTGTACCTTCGCTGTAATTTTCTTAATATTCAGGTAATCGCCGTATTAAATTGGGTTTGCCAGGGCCGTAGGCCGGGGTGTGAAACACTCAGGGGAGGTTTCTCTCCTCCGCCCGGGAACACCCCGAAATATAAGCTTTGGAGACACTGGACAAGTCGGGCTATTTCTCCAAAGCCCCGAGTGACATGAGCTGCTGGCTGCATGGAGGTGTGTGTGGCTGTGGATGGGCTCGCTTTTGTTTTCACACCGGATCCGAGAACAGATCCAAAAGTGCCAGAAATTACAGTTTATTCCAAACTGCAGGGAATTCATTGGCAAGGTGGTGTAGCAGATGACCTGAGAGGTCTTCTCCATCCAGCTCCCCTGCTGTATAAATAACCTTAGAAAGCAGCTTCGGGTTCAGAGGGACCAGGAGAGCCTGTGGCAGGCTTTGCCTTTGAGAATGATGAGCGACATTTTGCGCTAACCTATTTTTCACCGGTCTCTCGCCCCAGGCAATTAAATTACCGCTTGTTTTTGCAGACTTGCAACTCCCACCTCTCCCTGAGGCTGAAGGGGGGGGAAAAAAGAAAAAAAGAAAAAAGCCCTAGGTGAACGGAACTTATGGGTTTAGGGAGAGAAACGATCCTCGCACTGGGGGGGGTGTCTGGCACTGGGGGTCTTAGCAGACATAGAGAAGGTTCCCCAGGTGCCAAATTCCAGGTGCTGTTCGGGCACCAGGCGGCGGGGTACCGGCCGAGCCGGTGCGGGGGTGCGGAGGGTTGGGACCGGGGGGCCAGGGGGGGATGTCGG
>NW_009260791.1:5233348-5233677 GCF_000687185.1 Egretta garzetta
GGGGGTACGGTGCGGAGCCGGTGCGGGGGTGCGGAGCGTTGGGACCGGTGGCCCAGAGGGGAACGTCTGCCCTCCGGAGGGCTGCCCTACCGGCGGCGGGGCTCCTTCCCGACCAAACTTGGTGGGGGGACAGGGGAGCTCTGTCCTTTTGCTCACCGGCATTCAGCCCCGTCTCCCCAGGTCTCACAAAGGCTGGGCTGACAGCCTTGCCACCCGGGAGCTGATTTTAAATCCTTTCGCCCAGACAAACGGGGGTCTTTTCGCCTTGCCTTCCGTCTCCCGTCCACGATACTGCCACCTCCGAGAAAAATAAAATGAGTTGTGCTCAC
>NW_009260791.1:5233725-5234009 GCF_000687185.1 Egretta garzetta
GACATAAAAAAAAAAATCCTGACAAGTAAAACTTAAAGGTGTTTACCTTGTCATCAGCATGTAAGCTAATTATCTTGGGCAAGATGTAGGCTTCTATTGTCTTGTTGCTTTAGTGCCTATGCCCCGCCTCTGGTGGCAGCCTAAAACCTGGCGTCTGGCTAAAACAAACGAAAGGCAGCCCTGAGCCTCCACTCAATCCAATTAAGGCGGACTTCGTCCACTCGGTTACGTGTACATCCAACAAGATCGGCGTTAAGGCAACACCAGAATATTTGGCAAAAAAA
>NW_009260791.1:5234035-5234490 GCF_000687185.1 Egretta garzetta
TTTGTTTTTTTTTTTTTTTTTTTTCCCCAGCCGCCGAATCATGTCGATGAGCAGCCCAAAGCCGACTCCTTTCTCAGTGTCTGACATCTTGAGTCCTTTGGAGGAAAGCTACAAGAAAGTGGGCATGGAGGGCAGTAACTTGGGGGCTCCCTTGTCAGCCTACAGACAGTCTCAGGTTTCTCAGCCGGCCATGCAGCAGCACCCCATGGGCCACAACGGAACAGTGACTGCCGCCTACCATATGACAGCGGCAGGGGTCCCCCAGCTCTCCCATGCTACGATGGGGGGCTACTGCAATGGGAACCTGGGCAACATGAGCGAGCTCCCGCCTTACCAGGACACCATGCGGAACAGCGCTTCGGCGACGGGATGGTACGGCACCAACCCGGACCCCCGCTTCTCCTCAAGTAAGTCAGCCCGGGGCTGGGTGGCGGGCGGGGGGTGGCCGCGGCACC
>NW_009260791.1:5234912-5239890 GCF_000687185.1 Egretta garzetta
GGCGGCGGGAGCGCGGGGCCCCGCTCGGGCCGGGCCGAGCCACCTAAACCGTGCCGCCTTCTCCCTTGCAGTCTCCCGCTTCATGGCGCCGTCCTCGGGCATGAACATGGGCGGCATGGGCAGCCTCGGCTCCCTGGGGGACGTGAGCAAGAGCATGGCCCCGCTCCAGAGCACGCCGCGGAGGAAACGGAGGGTCCTTTTCTCCCAGGCCCAGGTTTACGAGCTGGAGAGACGTTTCAAGCAGCAGAAATACCTCTCCGCCCCGGAGAGGGAACACTTAGCCAGCATGATACATCTCACCCCGACTCAGGTCAAAATCTGGTTCCAGAACCACCGCTACAAGATGAAACGCCAGGCCAAAGACAAGGCTGCGCAGCAGCAGATGCAACAGGAGAACGGCTCTTGCCAGCAGCAGCAGTCTCCCAGAAGGGTGGCGGTGCCAGTGCTTGTAAAGGATGGCAAGCCCTGCCAAGCAGGCTCCAACACACCCACGGCAGCTATCCAGAGCCATCAGCAGCAGGCAGCTACGACGATCACTGTGGCTACCAATGGCAACAGCCTCGGACAGCATCAGAGCCACCAGACAAACAGTGCGGGGCAGTCTCCAGACATGGGACAGCACTCGGCCAGCCCTTCCTCTCTGCAGAGCCGAGTCTCCAGTTTGTCTCACCTAAACTCTTCTACTTCTGACTATGGCACTGCCATGTCTTGCTCCACCTTGCTATACGGTAGGACCTGGTGAAAGGATTAAACAAAACAAAAGGAAAAAAAAAAAAAAGGAAAAAAAAAAGAAAGAAAAAAAAAGAGCAGATTTTCCCAGTCACACAAATCTCTGTCCTGTCCAAACTACTGGGTGGTTTGTTTTTTTGGTTTTGGGCTTTTTTTCCCCTCTTTTTTTACGCTTTCCCCCCCTCCCCCCGTTTTACTGAGTGGTTCTCTGTGGACCCATAAGAGAGAAAGAGAGACTTTTTTTGTCGCTCGGTTTTGTCGTTCCTCTTGATGGTTTTGGGGTCTTTCTTTTTTTTTTTTTTTTTTTTTTTTTTTTTTTTTTTTTTCCCCAAGGTCGTTGTATGGGGTGTTAAAAAAATTCTGGCTAATAACCACGGAGCAGTCTACAGAAAGGGGACCATCGTTAGGCACGGTCCGAAGGCTTGGATTTCAGATGTACACTTTGCCAGCGTCTAGGACTTGCATGTAAATATAGAGATTTTGGGGGATGGGGTGGTTTTCCCCCCCAAAAAAATACACGCATTCGCGTCACCCAGACACAAGAAGCAGCTTCCCCCCTCCCCCGGTCTCCTCTCCCAGCCCCGCCGCCAGGGCCAGCGGATGGAGACGTGGAGTCATCAAAGGCTTGGCTTTTATTTTCCTCCTTACGTTTGATGTGAACCTGTAGCTGTATAATGCTGTCAAAAGTTGGACTAAACCCATAGTTTTTAGTAGCCTGTATATTTTGTTGTAAAAAGAAAAAGAAAAAAAAATACGATCAACCAAACCAACCCCCACCTTTTTTATGGACACTGATCGCCCCGTCGTAAATCCTCTGGCAGTTTGTTATTTGCGCACGCCGCCTTCTCCTGTTGTAACTTATGTAGATATTTGGCTTAAATATAGTTCCTAAGAGGCTTCTAATAAATTATACACGTTACGAATATTCCTTTTTTTT
The DNA here is from genome assembly GCF_000687185.1 of Egretta garzetta. Classification (NCBI taxonomy): domain Eukaryota; kingdom Metazoa; phylum Chordata; class Aves; order Pelecaniformes; family Ardeidae; genus Egretta; species Egretta garzetta. Next base: position 5,236,579 of record NW_009260791.1, read on the forward strand.
TAAATTTCCCTTTGGTTCCCCCTCCCTTTCCAGCATCTCTTTTTTTTTTTTTCCCCCTTTTTTTTTTTTTTTTTTTTTCTTTTGGCTTGATGGAAAAACAACCCGGGATGCTGCCAAACCCTGAAAAGCCCCTGCCCCTCCTAGGGCCCAGACCCTGTTCTCAGAGGGGAGTTAATGGGGTTCAGGATCAGTCCTCGGCGTGCAAAAGTGCCAAGTGAACGCGTGGGATTCACAAACTCGAGAGTGAAGGGCTGGAGTCCAAATTCATCAGCCCGATTTTTAGGGGAGGGCGGGGGGCACCTCAGAGACTTCTTGCTAGAGAAAGCAAAGTATTCCGGGAGTAGAAATTCAAATGCCAAAGGCACGGAGGAGAAAGAAGGTAAAAGTCTAACGCCACTAGAAACAAATTAACGAAGAACCTGCTGACAGTATAGAACATGCGGCCGATTTAAAGAGCGTCCAGTTTTAATATCTTGTAAAAAAAAAAAAAAAAGAAGATAATTTCTACCAGGTTTTCCTATGTACTTGTATTTGAAGGGAAGTACAGTCACCTTATTTATAATCAAAATAAAAAGATAGTTTATTGCGTACGACACGTAGTTTGAATTAACTTTCTTTATCAGACTGTATTTAATTTTCTGCACGCACCCACCTCCACAAGGGCACACGCACGCACACGCACACGGGCACCCACCCACCCACGCACACCCACGCCCACGCAGTTTCCCCTGCACACGCCCGCCTCATCGCCCAGGCGAGGGGCTGGCTGCAGGCTGCGCCTCGGGCTAAGATCGCTTTTGTTTGGGTTTTGGGGTGGTTTGGTTTTGTTTTGGTTTGGTTTGTTTTTTTTTTTTCCTGTAGTGATTTGGGAAGCTTATAAAGAAGGAGATGAAGCGAAAGTGCGTGTGCGCGCACGTGTGGGTGTGCGTGGGTGCGCGGGTGCGCGCCTGGCTGAGACACCGAGGGGCGTTTGATAGGAAGGCAAATATTAGGGGTAACGCAAGGCATTTAGATATTAACTTCGCTGTAAATATATAAAGCATATCGAGTTCAGCAGCTCGTACTGGACAAGCCCGAAATACGTGTAATTCACCGTCTTTCGGGTCCCAAATATCCTTTTTGTGAGTGTGACAAAATACGGAGTCCCCCATCCTAAACGACCTCGTAGCGTGTTGTCCTTCGCATCTGTTGCTCGGTTTCGTTTTTATTTTCTTCCCCGCCCCCCCCCTCCAGATCCCCTCAGTTAAACCGCGGAAGGGAATCGCAGTCATTGAAAGACCTCTGAATTAGAGGGGTATTATGAAATGCTCATATTTCTGAAGAGAAAGCAAGCGGCTTGCCCGGGATGGAAACAACCCAACATCCAGTTTAAGGAGCAGTTTTCGAAAGCTCCAGTCTTTTATTTATACAAGATAGCCGGTGCTACTCGGACACCAAGTGCTAGTTTGGATGGAGAAAAAGGGAAATCGGCAGGGGAAAAAAAAAAAAAAAAAAAAAAGATTTTCTGATTCTTTCTGCCTCCCCTCCTTTTTTTTCTAACTAGAGAACATCACGTGTGTCAACAGGAATTTCGAGACCTTTCATTCTTTATATTTCATGCTTTATACAGCGACATTCTCAACTAACTCAAAGAATATTCCTTTTTTTTTTTTTTCCTCCTTTCTCAATGCAGAATATTCGTTTCAGATCTATAACATGACATTAAGCATGGCGGGGGTGTGTGTGTGTGTGTGTCCTGGAGCTCAAAACTGTTATTTCTGCTAAAACAAGAAAGAGTTGGGAATTCCTGGTCCGTGGCACAGGGCTGCCAGCTCCCGCGAAGGGAGCCAGAGCAGGGTTAACCCTACGGATTTATTAAATTAGGGTTAGTTTCTCCCGGAGTTAATAGACAAGAGCAAAGGGAAAGTGGTGTGGTTAAGTCGACATTTCCCCTTCAGATGTAATTCATGTTTGCATCATTTCAAACACAGCAACGTCCAAAAGCGAGGAGCACTGAAAAGCATTAATACAGCCGAGAAATATTATATATCCTCCCCCCCCAAATATTGGAGTTAGCATGTTCGATAGAGATCCAGGCAGTGACTTTTCATTATAGACTTCGGGGGAAATAAATGAATTTTATTGTGTCTCGACAACCTCATAAACACATATTTGGTGGTGGGTGTAATTACTGTAATGGATTATTATGTACACTGACTTATCTTTCTTAAACTAGATTTAGTTTCGATTAAATAAACTCGTTTCCACTTTGTCTGATGTCGGCTTAGTTTAAAGTCTGTTTACTTGTTCCACAGAAAGGTGCATTCATCTCTTTATTAAGCACCAGAGACCGAGCAAACACAGTTCAAACTGTATTTACATATCAATCAGGAGAAATGCAAACAAACTGCTCTTCAACAATTTTATAGGGTTTTTTTATGACATTGTGTTATTGCCTTTTATCATAAAATTCTTTGTATAAACCAGTTATGCCTTGATTGGGATGAAGATATTTCGGGGGGGGGGGGGGGGGGGGGGAGGGTAAATACATTTTAATCTCCAGTCTCCCTCGAGAACACTCACAAGAACTTAGTCACTGTATAGCTTTTCTAAATTAAACTGTATGCCTCCGTCTAAATGCCTGCTTCTTCCAATACGCTGATTTTCAGTCTCCCCGTAATCAATGCAGAACTTGGATAATGGGATGGCAAAGGAAAGGGGGGTGAGGGGTGTTTGCAGCATGATTCAAATCTGAAATGATGGAAGAAATGCACGTTTCCCAATATAACTGCTCCTTTATCGACGTGAGACCGTGGGCACCCCGTATTTTGAGAGGTAAAGGGATCCAGTGAAGAATGGCTATTCCCTTCCACCCGCCCCCCCAACTCCTTGCAACTGCCTGTAAATGTAGGAGAATCGCGGAGGGCATTTTTTCCTGCTGTAAATAGGAGTTCATGCTTGAGTGCCATGAAGTGCGCATGTAGTGGCACAGCAGGCTGTGGAAAAAGAAGAAAAAAAAACCCCAACCACAAACCCCAACAAACCCCATCACCACCACCGCTGCCACTGCCACAGCAGCAGCCAAAATAGCAAAAAGGCTTCTTCATATTTGCTGTTTTATACCAAAACGGGGGGTGAGGTGGGTGGTGGGGGGAGGACAAAAAGCGATGGGGAGCTGATCCAAAAGTATATAACCCGCATCTCGGTTCAAAAGGCAGCGCGGGGCCCTAAAACAGCGTTCAAAGTGCAGATCCCAAACCGTGTAATCTGAGACAGCTCGGAGATGACACCGAGGGAAGTTGCCACGGAGCGGAGGGGGGGGGGGGGGGGGGG
>NW_009260791.1:5239911-5241926 GCF_000687185.1 Egretta garzetta
AAGTATTTTAGGAGTTTTGTGGGGGAGCGCAGGTAGAGGGGCCTCGCTGGGCAGGCAGCCCCGTCCCGACTTGTCGCGACGGCTGCTTTTACAAAGGGGACCTGGAGGTAAAGACCGAGTGACTTCTGAAGAATTTCAGTCCTTTCATGGCCGTGTCGGGAGCAAAGCTGAGAAATACTTTTTTTTTCCCCCTCCTGTCTGACCCGCTGTTCCTCTCATGATCCCCTTCAGGGGGGAAAAAAAAACCAAACCAAACCTCCAAACCCTAAGTAAATGGTAATACTGTTTATATGTGTCAAATGTGTACAGAGATCTGACCCAGTACGGCTGTTCCTATGAGGCAGAGAGATTATCGTCTCTGGCAAAGTGGTGAATAATATGAAATGACTTCTTTTTTTCTTTTTCTTTTTTTTTTTTTTTTTTTTTTTTTTTTTTTTTTTTCCTGGCTGCAAGCACATTAGGGAGCAGGTAAGGTCAAAGTTTTCTATATCCTATGTATTTCTCTCGAAGGCTTCTGGTCAGCTTTATAAATAAGATGGTGAATGAGATGTGTTGATGTAAAAAGAAACTGAAATTCGTTATGATGCTTAAAACAACTTGCTGTGCAGAAAATTTCTTGGGAAACCTAGAGATGAAAACGTTAACTGTGACATTTAATCTTCGATGTAAAGGGTTTTGTTAGGGGGAGGGGGAGGAGGGAAATCGGTAATTTTTTTTTTTTTTTTTTTTTTTTAAAATGCCACAGGCATTAAGAAGCAAAGACATTTACAAATGGCCGAATGCCTTACCTACGAAAGACAGTACGACTCCACTGTCCTGGGCCGGCGTATAGAAATGGAAAAAAAGCTACAAATGTGTCTTCTAAAAATATTTACCAAGTGCCTAACGATGCTTGGGTCTGCTTTTACTGACTAGCTCTGTATCTCACGCTAACGACTAGATCTGAATACGATGGCTGCTGTTATCGGAGTTATGTTTCTATTCGTTAAACACAGTGGGACTTTCCGAGTAATTTTGAAGTAGTCTGTAGGTTGTGCTTCTTTAGCAAGTGAATTTACATAGTTGATTTTAGTGAGCGTGTAACCCTTATGGTATTCATTCGATGAGAACTCCCCATATCATTCAGAATAGCGCTTCAATGATACAGGGTCTCCTTAAAGTGTACAGGAAAAGAATAAAGCGCATGTACACATGAGGTTGGGTTTGGGTTTTTTTGGGGGGGTGGTGGTGGTGTTTGCTTGGGTTTGAGTTTTGTTTGGTTTTGTTTGTTGTTGTTGGGGGTTTTTTTTGCTGTTGTGTTTGTTTTGTGGTTTGTTTTTTTTTTTAAATAAAAAGATAGTTGCAATGCTTAGAAAACTAAGCCAGGTATGAGATCTTCACTTTCATCTGTTCTGGTGGATTTCACCGGAGTCCTTCTTCTCGATCAAATTCGGACAAGTAAAAACGTGCTAGAAGGCGACAAACTTGCACACACCTGGGATCTTGGAGGGAACAGACTTTTTTGCTTCATATCAAAGGTGTTGCTGAAGTGGCCGAGTTCATTTCAGTGTGTTACTGACCTAATAACGTGACTCTAGGACACGGTTCTTTCGGAGTTTCTCTCTGTGCTTTTGTTCCTTAAACTTTTTGTTGTCGATGCTGCTGTTTCTCAGAGAAGCTCTTAAAAATACTATCTTTTTCTCGAGCACCTTCTTGGTCTGGGCTTTTGCTCTTAACCTGCGCATTACTTCAGAAACGCACTGTTGCTGCTGCGAAATGAAGTGCACCAAGCTCCCCGTCCCCTGCACCAGCTCACCGCAGAGGAAAACAAACAAACAAAAAAACAAACCAAAAACCAGGTGGATGACCGATGCGGAGGGTTTAGTCTATCTAGGAATTATACCTATGATGTGTGCATCTGATAGCGTATGTAGGAGCTGATGTGCCCGGCATTAAGTGTGGGGTCCGGGCGGCAGGGGCGGGCAGGGATGGGAAAACTTTTACAGTGAAAGAAGCGCTGCCCGCCGGCCTGCGCC
>NW_009260791.1:5242937-5243383 GCF_000687185.1 Egretta garzetta
CCCCGCTCCATACCGCCCATTTCTCTCTCCCCCGGACGCGAGGGGCTGCCCGCTTTCTGCCCGGTGCAGATCCCCCTTTTCTCTCTCCTCGCTTTTTAATCACGCTTCTGAATTTGAAGGGATTGTTCTTTGGAACATATGACAGGGTTTAAAGCTCTCATTACATATCAATAGACGGAACCTTTGCACGGAGCTTGTCCTCATTCTTCAGCGTGTGAGCAATAGCTGTGGCTCCCTGGCTCTGGCTTCCCCATGGACACACGCGCGTGCACGGCCCGCTTGTCTCTAAATAGTGGCCCACGGAGCAGAACCCAGACGTGGGAACCGTGTTGTCCCGTGGGGCTCGGGGGGGTGCTGGCGGATCGTGTAATTTGTGTCTGGTGTCACGGGGGAGGCTGTGCGTGGCGGCGGCGGGGCGCTGGGACACGCCGTGCGTGGCAGGGGCC
>NW_009260791.1:5243472-5244256 GCF_000687185.1 Egretta garzetta
GGGATGGCTGAGGGTGTGTGTGCGCTGGGGGGTGGCGGGGAAGTGCGTGTGCGTGTGTGTGTGTGTGTGTGTGTGTGGCGGGGGAGGGGGTGTTTGTGTGTCGGTGCATCGCCCTTCCACAATGGCAGCGTAATTATCTAGCTGAAACATTCTCAAATGGCAAAAAGTTGCAAAATAGATCGACCTCCCTGAGATGAGAAGGAGCCAGTTTCAGAGCTGTGCAACCATCGTGCTTTTTTCAATACATTTTAAACAAGAGGATCTAGGGAGTGATTCCGATTCAATACACATAATCAGTTTGGAAGTCCTATTTCCATTTGAAAACAGGCCTATTTGCAATCATGAGGGCCGGACATGCTGGAAGATACAGGACGCATTCAGAGTAGGTGGTAGGTGAGAGAATCTACAGACGAGCACCAAATATTTTCTTGCCGCTGCAGACCTTTTACACGATGCGTTAATCACGATGTATTTTTAATCTAATACTATCTTTGAAAATATGACTTAATTGCTTTAGAAAGCAAGGTTTTGACCTACCGCGAGACTCCCCGTTGGGGAAAAAAAAAACCCCAACAACCAAGGAAAGAATGGTGATTGGAAAAGCATGTTGATTGTCCTATCAGTCTCTTAGGGTTAACGGTCATTTAATCAAGAATACACCGCGTAAATGATTCCGCAGAAAATGGTAACTTGTTTTTTTTCAAAGTAAGGCCTGGAGCAAGGCGAGTTGCACGGGGCTACAGAGAGGAGCGAGCGCCCGCCGAACCCCGCGCCCGCCCCGGGG
>NW_009260791.1:5244888-5245255 GCF_000687185.1 Egretta garzetta
CCGTTTGCCGCTTGGGTTTTGAACGCAGACACTTGCTCCTCGCAGCGAAGTAGCGTGGCCCGTCCCAGTCACAGCAGCCCCGCTTTTCCCGACTCCCACCCTCTGCCACGCTGTTTCATTCTCTTCTGCTTCAAAGGGCCAAATCAGCTCTCGGGGAGGTGGTGGTGGTGGGAGTAAATAAATAAATATTTGAATAAATAAGGCAACGCCGTAGAAAGCTGAATTAGCCCTATAAGAGGCGCAAACTGTTATTACCGACTCGCAAACCGCACGCACGCCGACGAGGATGACAGGTGGGTTTGTGCAGAGCCCCGTGTTCCCCGGCACCGTTTGGGGGGCCCTCCCCGGGTGCAGCCCCGTGGCAGGG
>NW_009260791.1:5245879-5246953 GCF_000687185.1 Egretta garzetta
CCATTTTATGCCCCCTCCAAATCGCCCTTTCCTCAGTGAGAAAGAAAGAGCGGGGAAACCTCTCCGTTTGGATTTCTACCTTGCTCCCCCCAGGCCGCCAAGGAAGGACCCCGCACTCCCCCCTCCGCGCCAGCTAATTAGGTCTGAGCCCTAATTAGGGCTCGGGCCAGACGGGCCGGCAAGAGGCCGGGGGTGGGAGGCCCCGCAAGGCTGCGCTCGCTGCTTTGCAGCGTTTCCACCCCGGCCCCAGGTACCGCAGTGACAAACCTGTTCTGTCCCGGGGTGTGTCCGCCCCCACCCCCCCAAAAAAAGTGCGCACTGATTTCTCGTGGGACCCTTCCCATGTCCAGCCGGGCGCCAGGGACAAGGGAGCTCCTCCAGGCTGGCATCACAAGAAACAAATTTCGGAAAAGTTATTTCCCAGCCCAGACACGGATGGTTTTATTCGCGTGAGTTGTCCGGCTGAAATCTCTGCGCTGATCACGGGGAGTCAGGAGCAGGTTTTGGCCGCACGTGGGTTTTTTTTTCCCCCTCTCCTCAAGCCACGGGGGTTCGTTGGGTCGTCGCCCCGCGGGATGGTGCCTCATTTCTCAACGCTTGCAAATGACACCCGGGGGCTCCCGGCGGAGCAGGGAGAGGATTCCGCTCCCATTTCCTTCTTACATAATTCCTAAAGATCAGCTCACTTATTTGGTGTGCGTCACCGAGATACGAAGAGACATCACCCGACTGTTGCGGGGGGGGGATGTGTGTCAAATCTTTACCCACACCGGGAACGCAGCCCCGAACCAGAAACCGCTATGTCACCCCCAGGCACATCACCCCTTCTCCCAAACAGACTCTAGTTCCCCTCGTCATTTAAGAACGACACTCCCCCCCCCGCCCCCCGGGCTTCCCCGATGCATATTTGCACTCCAAGAAAACTCGCAGTCCGTCAACGAGTGACCCCGTTATTTTATTTCCAGCAGGTTCCGAGGGAGAGGGGGAAGGTCCGGCCCCGCCGGGGTCAGGCACCCGCCATTCCCGCTTATCCCAAACCGGCGCCTTGCCGGGCGGGGCGGCGCGGCGGGGCAC
>NW_009260791.1:5246985-5248816 GCF_000687185.1 Egretta garzetta
TTGCCGGGTGGGGTGGCGCGGCGGGACCGCGCCCTCCTTTGCTCCCACGGCCCGGCTGGAGGCTGCCTGCCCGGAGCCTTCCCCCGGGCCAACATTTTACGGACCAGAGCGACCTAAAAAATTAAATGTTGCTACCAAGGCGTGCCATCCTCCGCGTCACCACCGATCTCCTGCAAAAGCGTGATGCACGCGTACGCGTTAAGGTGTGCGTAGGTGTGCGTTTGCCTAGGAGTCTGCTCGCGTAGAAAAGTGGCGACTTGCGTGTTAATTTGAATTATTCAAATGTACAATAGAGATTACGGACCAGAGCGACCTAAAAAATTAAATGTTGCTACCAAGGCGTGCCATCCTCCGCGTCACCACCGATCTCCTGCAAAAGCGTGATGCACGCGTACGCGTTAAGGTGTGCGTAGGTGTGCGTTTGCCTAGGAGTCTGCTCGCGTAGAAAAGTGGCGACTTGCGTGTTAATTTGAATTATTCAAATGTACAATAGAGAGCCTTACTAAATCAGGGGGAGATTTGCCGGGAGATAGGGGTCATTCAGTATATAGCGAAAGAGGGGGAAAAAAAAAAAAAGAAAAAAAAAAAAAGGAGAGATGATCTCATTAAAAACAAAACTTGGGAGAGGAGGGCGCCCTGGAAAAGGCTGCCTCTCTCTGTGCATCGTTTGCCAACGCGCAGCTGGACTTTTAATTCCTCTGTATTTAGATATTCGTTTGGTTTAAATATTCACTCCTGGACAGCGGTCCAACTACCGATGGGATGGAGACATGTCAAGGTACTTTGACAAGATACTGACTGCTGTTCTGAGCTCCCTGAACGCGTTTTTAAGTGAGAGATCCTGGAGAGGAAAAAAAAAAAAAAAAGCGCGAAACGGCACCCGTCGAAATGGCTAACATTAAAAAAAGATTCTGTCGCTAATATTTTAAAGAACAAAGGGACGGATAATTCTTTTGCTCAGTGAATACAAACTAAATGTCCAAATTAGGAATAAAAAAGCGCAGATGATGGATTGTATGAAATGTTTCACATACCAAAAAAAAAATTATACCTTTTATATGTACTTGTCCTTAACCTTTAAAAGCAACTGCTGTAAATAGAAGATCCGTACTTTCTCTAATAGATTTTACTAGGAGCTGGTGACAGAGAACTGATTTCTTTTCTATTAGGCTTTAGTACATCTTTGTTGAAGGCCTGCAGAATGACCAGGGATTAGATTTGCATCTCTTAGACTCCCTGTGTGGTCTTTGTAAGAAGCTTGTAACTGTTAAAAATGACTTGTTAGGAAGCGTGTGGGCTCTCATCTCTTTGCTTTTGACAGAATGATTGTGAAATTCAGATTGTTCTTATAGGCTTTAGCCTGCAGATTCCACCTGAACCTTAAGCAATTAGAGCCTAATCTCAGCGCAATCATATTTGAGTTAGGATTTGTCGCACTTTGTTTACTTCAATTAAAAAGCCGCGGAATATTTCGGAGCAGTTTTTCAGTGATATTCTCGAGGCAGTAGCGAATTTTTTCAAACCCTGAATTTTATCCTCACCGCCCCAGCGCTCGGCGATTTGGAGTGCAAAGCACTCGTCGGGTTCCGCGGGCGGAACTGAAGAGGAAACAGCGGGAAAGAAAAAACAAGCCGGAATTCCTTGCCATGCGGAGGGGAGGAGATGTCCCCTGCAGCCCCTCGCTCCGGAGCCGGCGGGAACAGCGGCGTTGCGCCGGGGCCGGACCCCTCTGATTCCCAGAGGGCAAATCCGGGGCGGGGAGGGGGGGACAACCAGCCCCGGGATCGGGGCCGGGACTGGGTGATCGAAAAGCGATGGCGGCGGCGGCCGG
>NW_009260791.1:5249745-5269893 GCF_000687185.1 Egretta garzetta
GACGGAACAAGCCACCTAACCGCGCCGCCTGCCTGCGGGGGTCCCACATTTTTTTTTTTTTTACCTTTAGGGTCTAAAATGGTGAAACGGGAAAAATAGATACTCGGCGGGGTTCTTTCCTCCCTCGGGTGACAAGTTTCTATTTGTACTCAGGTTTCACATGGCCAGCTTAAGAAGGATGCTTTTTACTACCGACATTCACATAATTACGGTTCTCAAGTGCCATCCTCTCACATCAGAAATATTTTCTTTAAATTGAAACGCTTCCTTTCTTTTTTTTCTTCTTTTTTATTCCCTCCCTCAGCCATTGGGAGTTTTCAGAAAGTCTTTACCGAGTCTCTGTGAATCAAACCCGAAACTTTCCAAAACGCCTTAAAATTCGGGGTCCATCCGCTACAAATTTTGGGGGACATTTTTTTCTCCCCGTGTGACACTTTCCATCGGTACCCTATGCTAAGACGGTCTGGGCCCGATCCTGTTCCCACTGAAGTTGTGATGCGAGACCTCCTCTGGCTCTCAGCAGAATGGGATCAAGCCCTTCCATGCTAATAGAGGCTTAATGGCACCAGCACATGCCCAGCAACCACCGTTATAACCTTGACCCGGTCAGGTGCAATGATATTACTCCTCCTAAAGTTATCCCGCATTTCCTTGGTGACAGCAAGCAGCTCTTTATCACCCCTCACAACCCACAATAACCCACAGGCAGTGATACCAATAACCCACTGCTCTTTTGGCATTCTGTCCCCTTGGAGGTCTGCTCTAATGACAGTAAAAAATAAGAATACTGTCTGTATCTTTTAGCCCTGGCAGCCTATACCGCTCAGAACATTTCGGCCCGATGGTGACTGCTGAAGGAAAAAGTCACGTTTTCAAAAGTGAGCAAGTTACCCCCTGAGCAGCCTCTGTCCTGATGCTGAGTGCGGAACCGAGCGCTGGAGTGGAACATCAAGAGCTCCTGTCTGTATCCTGCTCCACAACTTCACTGCTAGGCTTGCTCTGTTTGACCTGAAAACTTCTTTACAGGGAGCGTTGGAGTAGTCTAGCATTGTCACTGTAAAAACTTTGTTTCAGAGCTGTAAGAGGGATATGAGCCAGACTTTTTTTCTTTTTTCTTTTTTTCTTTTTTTTTACAGAAATGACAACTTCACAGCAGTCTTGCAGGATTATTTTTAAACCTCAGATTTTCACTCCTTCCTTAGACCTGCAGTGATTTACAGTTTGTATTTTTCTTTCAGTTCATAATCTGCAAAATAAACTGCTCTTCAGCCCCTTCCCCAGCCCCATCACAATGTGGAGATACATTTGCCAAATAATGGTTGCTCTAAGAAAATAAAATAGTAAAACTCAAGGATACTCTCTGCAGAATGTAGGATGCATCAAATCCAGTGAATTTCATGTTAAGAAAATTATTCTTATTAAAATGGTATCATGCAGGCAAATATGTTCTCTTCCTGCAGTTTGAAAGAATGGACAATCCTACTTGCCTTAAAAGAAAGATGAAAGCAACTCAGTCCACAACTTAATCTGTTTTAAATCAGGCTTGAACTGGGCTGAATGAGTGATGGAATGACAAGATTTCTGGGGGTACCAGTCCAAGAGTCACTCGGTATCTCTGCTGCCCCTCCTCATTTCCCTGCTTGCAGTGCCTGTGACAGTGCGTATGTGGGATATTCACAGCAAACAGAAGGCAGAAACAGCGGGACTAAAGGCAAAGTTAATACAGTGAAGGTTCTACTTTGACAAAAGAAACTGGAATGTACAGTACTATTCCTCTTTAGGACAGAACTAAGGCCTAGAAAAGCATTAGAGGAGAGACTAAAGCTAGCAGTTAGAGCTGATACTTTTCTCAACACACTAGCAAATCCATGCGTGTACCGAAAAATTCTTGCAGACAGGCGAAAACCTGAGACAAGCAAGTGTGGTTTTTTCTGTCATTATCTTATGCAAGATTAGGATAATGAGAGGGGCTGCCCTAAGAATGGAGAGCAAGCATGAAGAAACGAGACAGAGCAATGCTAACATGCGCAAAGCTTTGCAAAAAACTCATGGAAGAACAAAGATCCTCCAAAGACTCCTCATCTAGTCCTTATCAGAAACAGGAGGCAGCTGATCAGACTGTATGCAAGCGCGCTCAGCTCACACCTATTTGTGTGATTTCAGCAGTCCACTCGCACTGAGGAAGGATGGGTTTTCCAACACAGTAATGCAGAAAAGTTATGTGCTGAGATAGAGGAGGGAGCAAAGGGGTCATGGGTGGTAATTCTCAGAATTATGCTAAGAGGATACCAGCAGGCTCTTCTGATGTGAAAAGTGAAATACAACCTGCAACCAACAGCTGCCTCAGTTGTAGAGGAGGACTTTCCATCTAGAGAAAGGGTGGACCCATTGTTGTCAAAAACAGGTATGTGAAAAAGTTCAAGACAAGGCTTCAAAACATCCAGGAATGGCCTTGTTTTGCTTATGCTGAAGTTAAGGGAAAAGCTTTCTTGGCTTCTGAAGAAGCAATTACATCACTCCTCTAGTGAGTATTTTAGGGAAGTTCAGAGGTGAGAGCAGATTCAACTGCTGCAGAAGCCAGCAAGGGCCAGTCACAGAAACCCTCAACAAAGCTGCACACAGAACAACACGTGTTTTTTCGTATTTTCTACGAGTCTGAAGTCCTCTGGGTTACGAGTAACTTTCAGTGAAGAAGCCAGACCACGAATTGTACTGCTTTTTTTCCCCTAGGGCTATTGCTACTTGGCCAGATCTGCTGATCTAGAGTAAAAGCTGGTCCGTCTAGTGCTGGCTTATAGATTTGATGCATTGGGATTCCTTATGCAACAGTGAGTGATCTGTCTCTGGAAAGGAAGACCAAAAAGCATTTCAGTATTTTTTCCTGTTTCTTTTATCTAATAATTTAGTTAAGTCAAACCCAGATCTCAAGACTGCTTAACAAGGCAACAGCCACAGAGAAATCATGTCCTTTAGCAATATAAACAATGGAAATATATTATTTGTAATCCTTGACTTTCTAATATGCAACCTATATTATTGTTTTGAACTAATGTGCCCAGAGCAATGAAATCAGTCTGTTTTTCCATGTTTTTAAGTACACAACAAAATGCCTTGGTCACAACCTGAATTTTGGCAAATACTGCGAAAGGTAGCTGCCTCTAAGGTTTCAAAAATGTCTTTGCAGTCACATTCCTTTTGGGTGTCTTGTCTCACCCAGATAAGACTAGGTCAAAACAGTAAGGAAAATGAGTGAATGATCCAGACTCTGCTCTGCAAAAAAATAACTTGCACTGTAATGCATGCTAGTGCCAAAGCTTGGAGGAATAATGAAAGGGACACGGCGTATTCTGGAAGTTCTCTGCCTAGACTCCTTCACTGTCTGAAGTGAAGAAAACTTCTGCCACTCATTTCCAATGATGAGCTGCGGCAATAAAAAACAAGCTCTAATGAAGGGGGATATATAAGGACCTTAGCCAAAAATCCTGGTAGTACTGCAGGTCCAGGAAAGAAACAGGGATGGTGTGAGTGTTAAAAAGTTCACAGATACTAGCACATTATCCATAAAGCAATGGTTAGGCTTAGAGAAAAGGTTATATAGAAAAGGCAAGGTCAAATCAGAACAGTAGCTCATATAACTCAGTACCCTTTCCTCTGGCAACAGTATTACCTACTGCTTTTAAAACAAGGTGCTCACAGTAGGTAAGTATAGAAGAATTGGCTCAGAAGAGAGCCTGCTGAATCATGTCTGGTAGTTTTCTGAACTTCATTACTTCTTGGAAGTATTACTACACAGTTCATCTTGTGGCAATGAATTACACCACTAATCCATGACATGATTTGCATTTGGCATTTCAAGGTCCCTCCTTTCCTGAGCTCTTAAACAGGCAGACTTCACAGGGAAACTTCCTTTGTGGTGTTATATTAAACTTAGGGTTGCCCTTTCTCATAGTACTTTGTAGCTTGGAATCACTTCCACCATGATCTTCCCATGCAGTTTCTAATCCAGCCTTCTTTCCAGAAGCTGCAGAGTGGGGGGACCTGGAGAAGCCACTCTTCTTCCTGGTGACTCAGTAAGCAATGCTGTAAGATCCAAAGATCTGCTTCCACTTCTCATGTCCTCCTTGCTGTTATTATCTCAGTTTAGAGCATGAGTGATAGATTGCTCTTTCGACCAGGACAAATGTTACCCTGAATAGTTAATATGTACCCTGAAGAAAAAGAACCGCAAGTTTTTATGAGTCTTTTCATAGTGTGAAGAGTCAACATCTGCTTGTTTAATTCACACAGCAACTGGAAACAAGAATCTGTGCCATAATCCAACTCTTTTCTCTCTCTACATGATGCTCTTAGGAATGTATTGTTTTTTAATTCATGGCAAATACAACCAGTACCTTCCATTTTGTTCCCTCTTATGCACTCCATTTCTACCCCAATCCAGAAGTGACATTTTAGTTGTATTTATTTAAGGAATATGAGAGGCTTTTCCAGTATATGAAATCAATGAAGTGTGTTTTTCCAGGGCAGTAGCAAAGAGGTTGAGATGACACAGTCACAGTCTACATGTACCTAAGAAAAGATTTCCTATACTAGATGTCTTTTTAATTTAGTAAAAAAAAAAAAAAAAGCATAATGACACCTTCTAGCTGAAAGCTTAGGCTAGGCAAAGTCCAGCTGAAGTAAGGTGCAAATCATTAATAGTGGAGGTGTAAGAGTGGTATGATAGATCCTCCACCACTTTAACTCAAAGGTGTCTGTCTTTCTGCACCATGGGCAGAAACCTGATGTAGAAATTACTGGGTGACATAAGGTGGCCTGCTGTCTCAATTTCTGTGACTCTGAGGAAGCCCAGACCAAAGACTCTTTGTCCTTGCAAGGACTCAATATTCTCCTGTTCAGAAAGGGTATTACTGGAAATCAAGAATATTGACCACTGCATTACAAAGTTAACAATGATAACCCGAGATCTGCATTTATGCTATACTCAACTTGAATTCCATATAGAGAGAAGTCTGAAAAGCTTTTATCCTCAGAAAACTATGAAACAGTGAATAGGAACAAGTATTTCAGTTGAAGAAAAATACTTCTGTCCCTATGTTACTGGTCAATACACATGGGACACTGCTTCTCTATACTTACTGTGTCAACTATCGCATGTGTAGGGTCAATAAGTCGGTGAATCAACTCCCAGCCACCTCTCTTCCCAGGGAGAGGCATTACTTTCTCACCTTAGCGTGTTCTGTTGACAAGTCCATCATTACCAGCCAGCTGTATTTGCCAGCACGTGAAATCCCAGGGTGTTTCCAATCCCAGGAACCAAACATGGGTTTCTCAACAAAACAACCCAAACCTGCCACTGAAAAGTCCACATGAAACAAAATGTGAATCCATAATGCCTGCTATAATCAGCTGTTACAGGGCTCCATTACTTAGTCCTCAGACATGTTCCTTGATGGTCTAGGTCTGCCTGGAGAAAGCAGATGCATGATGGAAACACAAGACAGCCCATCTTTCATAGTCTCTGTCCAGGCTACAGTTAGTCTGGGCTCTTTGGGTATGTATGTGACCCAAGAGGGAGAGGCCTCCGGAGAGCTTTCACCACCCATCTGTTGCTGGAATGAATACACTGCCATAGCTGCCCCACTTTTCTGCTGCCTACATATCTTCTGTGTGGTTTCCAGCCTAGCCATTTCTGCAGGGAGAGAGGGAGGGAGAGGGCACAGGAGTCACCTCTGCTGGCAGTTCATGCTGGTGTACCAGGAGCTAACTGGGGCTAAAAAATCTACCTTGCCAGGCTGCTGCAATCAGCCTTTAACAACACCAGTAAAAGGGGTTCTTCACACCCAACACAAATGCCTCCAACTCTCAGTCAACCAAGTAGAAAAATAACAAGCTTTAGTCAATGCCTTCAGAGAACACGAAACACAGCACACCTTCTCTTCCCAATGTAGGGATCATTTCAATTTTAGCTACTTTGTTGTCAAAAACATAGCAGACAAGGAGAAGAAGGAGACAGGATAAAAAAAAATGCAGGCAGTAGTAATGGGAACTCAAATGGCTGCAGAGAAAGAGGAAGATGGAAAAAGAAAGGAAAAGCATAAAGCCGGAGAAAATAGAGAGGAGGCAGGAAGATATGTAAGAATCAGAATATAGCGGTTGTCCTAAAGGGCAGAATCCTTCTTTCTGAATATTTAACACCATAGAAAGGGATTTAATGTAAATATGTGATTGGATACTTATTTATTACAAGCAGTCTCTATTCTCTTCTTTAACCCCCGTGGAAACCTCCCACAAGGTGAGATTTCACTCCATATTCTTCTGTGGACTGAAAAAGACTGAAAAACTGACTGTGATGAGAACTGGAATGGAATTCTGCTTTCTCCACAGATGATCGCTGTCATACATAGGACCTGCGATATTTCCTACTTTCTGGTGCAAAGGTGATGATGACGTATACATAAAGTGGAGCTTAAACATCTCAGCTGCAGTGTCTGAACCTCAGGAAGAGTCCCAGCCTCAACCAGAGAAAAAGAGGGAGAAAAAGGGTTTTATCTTAGTGAGAAAACCAAGTTAGAGGGAGATGAAGAAACAGGCTCAAGGCTCTTTTGGAAGTCAGTAGCACGACAGGAACGAGAAAGCAGCCTGCCAAACTGTGCAGCTAACATCTCAGTCACAAGTCTCTCCTTCCTCTCTTTGCTCTCAAATCCCTAGAAGCAGCAGGAGCAGCGTAACAGAAACAAAAGATGTAGTATGCTCTCACTGACCCCGAGCCTGAAGAGGCCTCTCAGCTCCAATTCCACTTTATAGAAGTGTGATTTCATAGGGGTCCGAGAATATGTCATGGTTGCCTGAGGGGCGTAACAGGGGATGGAGAGAAAGGATGTGGAACAGCTAGGTCCTACCTACTGTTAGCATAAAACACACATAGCATTTCAGCTGGGATTGATTTCTTCCACAGTCCAACAGCTGACAGCCTTCACTCTGGCGTTTTCACTCTGCAGTCTGTTTTTTGTGTGTTTGAGCCAACCACCTACCCCTTTCTGTCCCTTGGGTCCCTGCAGCCCTCCTAAGCATCAGGAGCACAGGCAGATCATGAGACATGGCCTCAAGCAAGGCAGATTCCAAGTGGGATAGAGCTCCCACTCTGCAGACAGGGGACAGGCTTCTACGTGATGCAGAGCTGAACTGTTCTCGAATTTAAAGTCTTCAGATGACTTGTTTCAGTCCCTCTGGTTTTAGATGAGTGTCTTGTTCTGACTCAGCTTCTTAAGAGTCATATGGGCAGGAATGAAGAAACTTTGTAGCAAAAATAAAAGGGCACATTTGAAACAAGGATAAAGGGTTTGGAAAGTGGCATGAAGAGGCGATAGGTAATTTTGCAGCTAGCCATCTGAAAAATTACAGATTTTTTTTTTTGGTGTGCGTGTAGCCAATGGGAAATATGAGATGGTTTTAATCAAATTATTTTAAGTGGCAGTTTCTTTTGGTACTAAATAAAATTAATTGCACTGAACTTTCTCTAGATATTAAAATTTCAGTGGCACCAACTAAAGGCAAATAATGAATTCTTATGTATTTCACACATCTTCAACATTGAAACAATCTGATTTGCACAGTAACAAAATGCCTGCTTCTGCAGCACTGAAACAGCTTCTTAGTATTCCAGCTTCTAACACCCTGAATGTATGTATCTCCACAGATAGACAGAGGCAAATGTAGGATGTACAGGATAACAGCATTTACTTCTGATTCAAGGTTAGCTTGTGTATGAGAGAAGAAGGGGAAATAACTCGCTGATTTTCTTCCAGTTTTTTCTATGTCTAGGCTTGTTTTCTTTGCATACATCTCTTTAAAAATGTAGCTCCGATTTGGAAATGCAAGGACAAAGTAGTATGCTTCGCATGTACACTGTACTTATAGAAGGGCACAGTAGTAGAATGAATTTATCAGATTATACTCTATTTTAAAACATAAAAAGCAATGTGCCATTGGAAATACTTTCAGTGTATCTCCTAAGAACATTTTAAGGAAAAAAGGGTTAAAATTGTACGGATATTGAATTCATCTGTTTTTAAGCAAAAATCTATTGAACAGCAAAATAAAAGGTATTGTGCTGTGTGTTCCTGCTTAAAACTGAGAACAACACTGGAGCATCGCAGTTAATTAGCTCCAGTCAACATGAGATGCTTTACAACGTTTCTCACATCGGTGCTTCATCTGGGCTTTAGAATAAACATTTCCCACACTCTGCATAAAGAAAATAACTAGAAAATATACGGCTTAGTCATTCAAAATATGGAGGTATTTCAGACAGTCTTTCCTGCAGCAGAGAAGAGATTTTAAATCATTTCCATAAAAGCAGAGATTAAACTACTGAACAGTGTGGTTTGTAATCTTATTTGCTTAGCATTGTGTGTGTGTGTGTATGTGTGTAGTATCTATTCTTAATCATCAAATCATACATATTGCTTTTTAAAAGATCTTTCAGCCTTTCTGTATTTATTGTAATTTTTGTGTACTTTAGTTATCTGTTACGCAAGAGAGCTGTCTGCTCTGTAAAGGCATCATATAAAAATCTCCATTTAATGCATTATAAATAATGAAGTGCTACATTATAATAATTATTTCCATATTAACTGAATGCACAGCTGAGTTACCTGTATTAAACATCTACACTTTGCTTAATGCCTTTAAATAGCATCTGATTCTCTCTTCTTATTGTAACTATTCAACTAATATTCTGGCCCAGAGGAGGCTGTGGGGTTTACTCGCGTAAGGCCAGCCACTTGCCAGGAAGAGGCACCCTATTTAATGCATTTTATTTATTTCATTTGATTTTGGTTGTACAGTGTACCTTTTTAAAAGGTTAAGACACTTTGCATCATGCATTTCAAAGAGGCATGTAAAATTTCCTGTTTTTTACACTCTCAGAAAGCCACTAAACAGCTTCCCATTTTACCTAACAGCTGAGATGATGAACTGTCTAAAATGCTTTCTTTCCAAAGAAGTGACTCTTCACTTTTGTGAAGAATGTCAAAGCTTCTCCATGGATTGCTATTAGTAAATACATCAGAATATAGTATTTGCTTTAAAGTGCATTATTTTAAAATTTGGGATTTATTATTCACTGTGTATATATTTATAAATATATACTATTTTTGAGGTCAGAGGCAGTGTTTCCGAGCTCAGATGCTTGTTTTTAAACTGAGATACATATTAGAGAATGCAAAAGACAAAAAATCTTTTGTCTAAAAAGCCACACTGAGCAGAACAGCTTTCTTGTGAACTTTCTGAATCCTGACAATGTATTTTTCTCAGACATTATTTATTATTTGTGCACTGTTTGTTGCTCTTCATGTTGTAACAACAAATAAGTAGTACTAAGATATTTTCTGCTCTTCAGCTGTAAATGTACCAGAGCCAACTGAACAGGGGCCACCTTTATTGCAAAAGTGAATGGGGTTTGGGGATGGGATTAATTAGGAGAAGGGAATGTAAGGACTCCTACTTTAAGAGGCAACTACCTTGTATCATTAGTTTGCTCGTTTGTGAAAAGAAAGAAACAAACAAACAAAAAAACGAACCCAAACCCCCTTGCAACAAAAATTGAAAGCAGAATTAAATGCATTTTCAAAGACTGCTCTTTAGCCTCTCTGAAGTTTCATTTGTATTTAATAAACTCCTACTACAATAGAGCATATGCCTTCAAATTATTTAACGCTCCTGTTACAGGAGATATTCAAAACTGACCAGCAGGACAATTGTGCCATTCATGTTCATATTTCAATTAAACATTTGTGAATGTGGCAGTGCTTGCTTGTTGAGACTCCAATGTTCTTTACACTGAGGGCAATTTTATGATCAGTGGTTAATGAAAAATTACATTGCTGACAGCATTTTTTAGTAAAATGCAATGTCAGTGCCATAATGACAATTTTGAATACTAAAGCAGTCACAGAATTGTCTCTGAACTCATTGTTTCTTAAAGCAAATATATCTCAGGGAAAGGTCAAATGGCTTAGGTAAAAATATTTTAATCCTTTGGATAGACAAAGTTGTAAAGGGAATGAAGAGAAGTTCTGGAAAGTTGAGAATAGACTTTGGCTCACGAGGATATACTGTATGAGCAATTTTTTAAACAGAAGTTTCAATCACATAATTTGTCATAATTTTCAACAGGCAAAACTGTCTTCTGCTAATGAGGAGAGAATCTGGTGCAGTGTGTACAAATGAAAAGAAAAACATTTGAAGAAAAAAAATTACAAGCACAGAGCAGTCTATCAAACACTTCTATCTAGAAAATACTGGTACTTAATTCTGGTCTTCTTCATGCTCCTTGGCTGAGGATCAAAATTCTTATTTGGACAAAACTCTCACAGCTGTCTTCCTCTAGATTTTTGCCTAAGCAGAAGTGACAAGAATTTACCATTTTGTACACCAGCCTGGTTTTCTGCTCTCTCGTACAAATTTTAAGCCATTGGCTTCAGCTGAATTATTTTTGGTACACATTATTGAATGTGAAAGAGCTGATCCCTTGGATTATACATTTTATTTACATAATGTAAATGTAACACTAAGTCTTTTCAAGAAATTACAGCTAATGAAGCCTAGGAAATTTATTGATGGACTGGGGAAATCTTTCTGCCCTAATCTTCTCTTTTGTGTGTCACTTATTGTAATAGAATCAATAAAAACAACAGAACTGGCAAAGGAAGTAGAAGAAAGAAAACTCAGAACTGCAGGAAAGTCTATTTTTCCATTAATGGCTAAGCATGCAGGCACAAAGGGACAGAAGACAGCAGCGCAGGGATGAGATATTCTATACGGAGTACTACTAGTCAGAATGAAATGAATGAGCCATATGAAATCCCGCTTCAACTTTTATATCAGTATAAAGAAAACTGCTTCTTAAAGTGTGCTGCAGTATAAAGAAAACTGCTTTTTAAAGGGTGCTGCATATAACTATGAGAAGAAACTGAAGCAACATAAATTTTAGTGTTACAACTAAACAAACAACAAATGAATGAATGAACATTAGAAGATAATCTATTTAGAAAATCTGTCTAACTGGGCCTGATCCTGAGGCCTGTTTTGGGCAAGATTTCCATAGATGTGGTATCTGGCTGTAAGAACTGCAGGACTTGGATCTAACAGCCATGTCTGCTATTCTTTAAGTAGAAAGACAAATGAATATATTTAACTTTTATCATTTTCTAAAATAGAACAGCTTGTTTGCTATAGCAAACTATTTCTCTTTCTGGAAGAAACATCTCTTTTAAGACCAGGCCTTTTAACTTTTAGGGCCTTAAAAAGATTTCTTATGCAACTTCAGGAACAGATGCCTGAATAAGATGGGGAACCAAAGAGAGAGTGCTGATAAAACACAGAGTGCATCTTATTTGTATTTATTAACAAGAAACATATGGAAAGATGCTCCAACCCCCCTTTATTTGGCCAACCAGTTCAATGGAACTACCTGCATCGGTTAGGAGAGCAGATTTTTAGTCAAATACAGGCTCAGCTGGACGTTTAAAAAGGGCACAGAAGAGGAGAAAATTCTAGAGGGGTGTTTCCCCTGGGAAGAGAGTGGTTTAGTGTCAAAGTAGAAGCATAAAAAATGAATCTGAAATACACAGATCTTATGGAATCAGCTGAAGTCAAAGAAGTTCAGGCACACTGTGAAGACCCGCTTATATGCTGCACTTGGTTGGGGAGGGGATGATACGTAGCTTCCTCCCAGACTGGATTGAAGACAAAAAACCCTCTAAAGGAGCCTTTGTTTGATCTCTGGTGGCTGAGTATCCACCTTGAGCTTTCTCCTTACACATGGATCTACTGAGACGTGCTGCTGCTGAATTCAACGAAATTGAGCCCTAACTGTGATTGGGATATGAGGACACATAATTAGCTGTGTTAGAAAACTGACCCTCAGTCTTTCATTAAGATGGAATTTTACCCTGTAAAATATGAATGAGGAAAGACATTTTAATCAGGAAAATAAAACAACCAAATGATTTTCCTCTGTTGTTATTTTTACACTGCAGTGAGACAATGGTAGGGAAACTCACTTTAGGTGATATCACTTAATTAGGAAAAGCATCCTAATCAGATCCCCCTCCAACTGCAGTAACTGTAGGGAGTCAAGTACATTTCTCTATCAAAGTAGCTAGCTGCAGTGAAGTATAGATATTGATATTTTAAATTGTGATACAAAAGCAATAGCAGAGAAGGCACAAACACTAAGAAAGCAAACTCGTATTCTTTTATACTCTCAATTTCAGGGTTGCTTCCAAAACACATTTCTGCACCTCCACATACTAAAATAATGCCAGGATCGGTACTTCCATAGCCAGGACTCAATGGCTAATGAGGGCCATAGCACATAGACTGCTCCCACTGGTGGCTCGATATGAGTAACCGAGACCATCTCAGTCCTTGCATTTTCCTGATATCTCTGTCCCTCCCACTTGATATTACACATTACATATGGGAAACCTGGAGCAGGATATGGGCACAGAGAGGATCTCCTGCTGGAAGGTCCATGTGGTTAACAGCTATATTGCCTGGTACTTTTAGAAGCACAGTATCCCCACATCCTCTGATTCAATGAAGTCCTTTTTTGGTGACTGTGGATTAATGGTACAGTTAAGCCTCCTGTATTTTATAAGTATGCTTACAGTTTCCCTCTCTACATTTATCTCCAATACTATGAGTGCGTATTAATGATAGCATTCCACACCATTCAATTCTTTGCATAGGAAAAGTAGCTTTGGCTTACAGTGCCTGATACTCTGCCTTCTGCACAGGACTAATGCAAAGCCCAGGAACTTCAGAAATCCCCTTCAATTTCAGAGTAAATCTTAGGGTTTATTTCAGTGAAATGGGTTTTCAGTGAGGCACCTCCTCCTAACTACAAGTAGCCATGCATAATAAAAGCCATACAGAATGGGAAGGGAAATAAATACTAAAGTACTACCAATTACATGCAATTAGTTGCATTGCCAACACCAATCACTGAAAAGTTACAAAACAGGCTTTAAAATAACAATTTTTAACACATGTGTAGGATCCTGTTTATGCATTTACTAAATTTGAGTGTTTGGTTTTTCCCCCCAGTTTTTCTAAGCAAATAGCAGTTAGAAACTCCAGGATTACTTTGAAAAAAAGAAAAAAAAAATCAATGCTCATATATTGGCTACACAGTGTGTATGACACATTCTGAAAAAAGTTTTTGATAAGGTTCTTCACTGAAGACTCTGAAATGAAGCTGTCCTGGCATAAGAGCGTAGGTTCTCTGCTTAAAGGGTGGGAATAAATGTCTAGCTTTTACCATGTTAATGAAAAATATGGAAGTAGGTTACCAGTACATTCTAGTTATCTGTCCAGAATACTCACAAATGATGAGAAAAGGGGGGTGGGTGGATGTGTGCCATGAGAAAAGAAAGACTGTTGCTGATATTCAAGTTCTTCAAAACTAAAGCTGATATGGATAGTTGTAGAAAGATCTCAAGACATTTAGCAAGTGGCCAGTAAAATGGCTGATGAACCTAATGTTGATGTATGCAAAGTAACAGACCTGAAGAAAAACAACCCCCTTACATAGAGTTCTCTGTACACAAAGATGAGCTCTAAATTAACCAGCTGTGCAGGAAGGAGCTCTTGACAGTGTTTTTGTACAGTCCTCTGAAAATACCAGCTCAATGGTCAATAATGACACAGACGGTACATGGTATGTTAGGAACTACTGGAATGGATAGAGAAGAAAACATAAAGTATCTCCATGTCAATGAATGAATCCATGCTGCAGCCACATATTAAATAATAGACCTACAGTGAACACACCAGTCGTGGTTTAACCCCAGCTGGCAACTCAGCATCACCCAGCTGCTTGCTCATTGCCCCCCAGTGGGATAGGGGAGAGAATCTGAAGGGCAAAAGTGAGAAAACTCATGGGTTGAGATAAATACAGTTTAATAGGGAAAGCCAAAGCCGCACACGAAAAGCTGCACACGCAAGGAAAGCAAAACACGGAATTCATTCACTGCTTCCCATCAGCAGGCAGGGTTTCAGCCATCTCCAGGAAAGCAGGGCTCCATCCCGCAACAGTCACTTGGGAAGACAAACACCACCACTCCAAACATCCCTCCCCTTCTTCTTCCCCCACCTTTATGTGCTGAGCATGATGTCATATGGTATGGAATTTGGTCAGCTGGGGTCAGCTGTCCCAGCTGTGTACGCTCCCAATTTCTTGTGCACCCCCAGCCTCCTCACTGGTGGGGCGGGGTGAGAAGCAGAAAAGGCCTTGACCCCGTGCCAGCACTGCTCAGCAGTCATGAAAACACCCCTGTGTTATCAACACTGTTTCCAGCACAAATCCAAAACATAGCCCCATAGTAGCCACCAGGAAGAAAATTAACTCGATCCTAGCCAAAACCAGCACACTACCACAAAAGAATATAGCAAGGCTACAACAGATTCAGAAAAAAAAAAAAAAAAAGTCAGAATTATCTGAAAGATATCATAGTTTCTTACCAAGTCTTAGTTTAATACATGAAGACTTTTCAGCTTGGAAACCAAGACCTGTAAACAATTACATGAAGAAGGTGAATAAAGAAGAACTATAGGGCATCCAGTGACAGGATGAATAGCAGGTTTAAAAGTAGTAAGAAGAAATGTTGCGTATCTTATTCTGGAATATATTGATGCAGGATTTTGCGGGGCCAGGAGTACAAAGGGGTTAAAAAAATCTAGACAAATTTATGGAAGGAAACTCTTCCTCTGTTTACTAGCCACAACATGACCTCAGTGCAACTTTCTGCTCAGGAAATCATTAAAGCATTGATTGCTTAGATGTGGAAGTGACACTGCAGTAGTACCACACTGTACTTCCCCTATCTATTAGACTCTGAGAGTTTGCTATTGAACATTGTAAGACACTGCATCCTGGATTAGCTAGATCTGATCCAACACAGCCATTCTCTGCTTATGTTCACATAAGAATTTTCTGAAAAAATGAGAGCTGGTATTTTCCTGTAGCCAGAGCTTCCAGAAAGGAGAAATTTAGGGTAAATATAAATATTAGGAGTTTCCTGATAAAATCACAAGATGTGAAAACACCCATGTGGCAACCTGGAGAAACTGTGTATCATGTAAAAATTCTCATTGATTTTGTTAAACCACTATGCCATTCCTTTATCTTAAAGGCTGCAGAATTGGCTGTTTTTCATCATGGCTCTGCCATGTATCTACCGAATGAGAAACAATCAAAAGTAATTTTGAAGCAATGGAATGGCCATATCCTGGCTGAAACCACTTATTTCCAGCCTTTCTGAAGGATTTGGAAAGAGAACAGGAACTAACAGGACTACTTTTAAGCCACACAGTTTGAAAGACTGCAGGGTCACTCAAAGGTAACTTGCAGACAAAGGATGCTTGGGCAGAACAGATGGGCGTACACCCAAAGCAGAATGGTTCTGCTTAACTGCAAGATCATCTGAAGGAAAAAGAAAATTGATAAACAGAAGGGAAATTCTACGATTCAGAGAAAAGCTTATCAGGGCAGGATAGGAAAGGCAAAGATTTCTGCAGAGGTACTCTCATCTGAATGTGGAGGACACACAAGACTGATGAGGTGAAGAAACACCTGTAAAGGTTTGTTATTTTTGTCTACAGCTGTATTACTCCAGGTATTGAGTGACCGATTTTGAAATCTTCACAAACTTTGTGGTATCTTATTTTGACTGTTACATGTGCCCAGGAAGTGATAAACCGGAGCCTGGGAAGTTGGAGCTTGGGGTACTCACTTTAATGAGAAGCCCGGTAAGCCAAAGCTGCTCTTGCAGGCTCATGGCAGGTGGCCAGCAAGAACCCATTTTTGTAAAGGGATTAAAGACGGAGAGCAGATGCCTAGGATACATGTCAGAGATGTCAAGGAAAGAAGCAGTGCTGCAGCTTACCCAGACTAAGGGAAGCTTAAGAGCAAACTGATCCAAAAGGCTAGGACCCAATCACAGAGTGCCTAGTGGGATGAGCTTTAGTAGGACTGAGTGACAGAGTCAGTGAAATAAAGATTTGAACAGGGGAGAGCAGAAAGCTTTGAGGACTGGAATTTGACTGCCTGTTTGTATACAGCCTGACAGGCTGCAGTGCTAATCTCCTCTAGCCTACAGACTGAAGGAGAAAATGCAAGCCACTACTGACTGTTCCCAGATTCAGTGGTCACCTTGGGTGCGCATGGCCAGCGCCGGCAAAGAGCACCCTCCCCTCTGGCTTCCCCTGGGCATGAAGTGACTGCTGCAGAGCGGTCACTTTGCTCATGCCGCCTGTACACCCAGACTGTCAGGTTAATGTAGGAAAAAACTCCCTTTGCAGACCCTCTGCTCTACAATTAATTTCACCTTGGAGTAAACAAATGTGTTTTATTGCTCTAATGTTAAGTGATGTTCTGTAACATGTACACTACCCATACATTTTACTTGTGGCATGTGCTGAATAACTGATGCTTTGAGGTTCTCCACTACTACAACTCAGTCCAAATCTGCCACTTGGTTATGGCTTACTTAGAATGACTGAAGGTTGCTTTTGTCAGCTTTTCTAACCTTGCACATCTGAAGCATCTTCTGAATAAGCTGATATTATAAAATATCTCTGAAGCTTCATTTCTAAACAGACCATCATTTCCACATGTTCATTTACAAGGGCATCTTGGTTTGGTCCTCTGTATATTCTAGGTAAACACAAATGTGTAATGTTGATGTTGATGTTGTAGCAGTGGTGGTCTAAGGGTGTAGGTGAGAGCTGATGGACCCGGGAAAAGCAGAAAGCTTCCAAGCACAAAGCCTTGAATTATTTTTTTTTTTCTAAATAGTGGGTCTAATCAAAGATACTATCTCTACAAATCTCACTTCACATATCACAGACCCGCATGCTGTTACACTGGAAAACACAATTTTAAAAAGTAACATTTCTTAGCTAAAACAGTTAGGTATTTTCATACTCCTTTTTGCTGTCAGAAAAAGATGAAACCATAAATAACATTTTAGATCCACACTAATCTCAGTAAATATATTTACTGTATTTTATGAAGTTACTAGAAAGTCTTTATTTGATTTTATCTAATTATCACATAAATGCAGGAACATTAAGTGGGCTGATGTCAGCAATCAGGACTGCTTGTTACACAACATCAGTAACAGGGGCTCAGGTATGAAACAACTGTAATTATAGGTATTTAGCCAAAATGTATGTCAGTTCAAACTGATTAGCTGTATAAGTCTTTATAAGTAATTGAAATACTTTATAAATAAAAAATCACAAACTTAGAAACCAACAATATAGACATAATATAGAAGTTTGATTGATTGTACAATGATAATTCTCCGTCTTTTTCTTCACTTTTGCTGATTGTTGCAAGGTTGTTCCTTCTTAGCATTTCCTTATTGGATATTTTTGTCCTCCGCTTTGTGTATCTTTAGTTTGTTTGGTTTGGGATTAACATAACGGCTAAGGGAAGATAAGTACACATAAACTTCAACACACATCTATCCTGCATGCCCATTAAAACTTGCTTCTAACATGGCAGGCATAAAAATAGCGTCTCAAAAATATTTCATCACGGTTTCCTCAAGCTCTACGGTACAACTAGCCTGTAATTTTCAATGGACTCATCAGCATGTGCATCATTCTGTCAAGTGTTGTGTTGCTAAGGCATTTATCCATTCAACACCGTGTTGCAGCTATTACCAACTGATGTAGCTAGTCATGGTGCAAACCAACCTTTACCAATATTTAAGTAATTCTTATCCTTCTTAGGAATGAAGGTTAACCACTGCTTTTAAACCAGGGATCCAAAAGTACAGATAAGGTGCAATGAGATATATGCCGTACCACAGTGACATAGGTATGCTGATGTAGTATCAAGTATTTTCCATCAAGGCCAGCCACATCTCATCAGCTATGTGATCACATTAACTGATCTATAGAAGAATGTTTTTCTCTGGAAGTCACATGAAAAATATGTTTTGGTTAATGCCAGTTATGTCACATTTTATAACCACACTGAATCACTGCATGCCACACAGGCCTCCCAATAAAAGTCTTGCAGCAGGTCCCTGCAAGCACCTATTTTTGTACCATACATAAACCCCTCAAACTTAAAGTCCATATTGCTGCACACTGGGTTACTCCTGCACGTGCAGCAAAGCAGGTTTCCATTGCTCTGGCTGCTGAAATATGTAATTGGGGTGTACTTGCAACAGTCTAACAGTACACTGAAAAGAACGAGCTAAACCAGCTGCAGTCTGTGGCCATGGTGAATATCCCTAATTTCTAATTAATTTCTTATTAAGCAGAGTATGAAAACCATCATCACACAGTGCTCCCCAGCATCATCACCTAATACCATTCGCCCACAGAGAAAGGACATTCAGCCAGTCAGTCTCGTAGATTTGCTTCCTTATATTTTTTTATGGCTTGTTCAAAAGATTTAATATAGGGTTAAGACAGGTAGGGCCACGCGCAGGTGCTGAAAGGTTTGCTGTCAGACACCACTGACAGCCAAAATTGAACCACAGGCCGTTCATGTGAAAGTATTAAGTCCCCTGGCCTGAAGTGAGCTGTCACAAATTTAAGTATGGCAAAAAAGCATGACTCACTGCTATGTGCAGTTCCGAAAAGCCCTTAGTAGAGGAAAACATGTGACTTTGCACTTGCTAAAGCAGGGCCACTCTAGAGTTTACAGCTGCTATCAGCCCTCAAAGCTCTTCCTCTTCACAAACAACAGCGCTTTATGCATGAAGACTGTCTTGAGAGCAAGACAGAGGAGCTCTGATGGAACCATATTCCATTGAAATGTGCTATTTTATCAGTTCACTTCAGAGGAAAAAATCTGCTTTATCATTTGCAGGACGTTTCTTAAGCACGTGAAGCGCATGTAACAGGAGCTGGGATCACAGGGGATAGTGTTCCCCAGACTGTACACTCGTCCAACAGCTCCCTGCGCCCCTCCCTCCACATCATTTAGCTTTAGTTTCCCGCTGTTACTTGTCCTCCTCCTTCATACCATGATCCTACCACCACTTGTGCTGCCGGGACAGTGCTAAAGACCTGATGCCAGCGCCGTGAGGAAAAAGGGAAAGGAAGAGAATATGTGGGTTGAGAAAAGCCAACAGAAGAGGCATTAGATGTGTTGTACCTCTGTGCTGTCTTCCTTTACAGCAGCCTTTGTTGTTCCTCTTGAGGGCATGTGTTTTCACAGGGGTGCAGCCCGAGGTACCCATTCACCATGTTTTCAGGAAGCCACAGTGAAAATCTTCTCTCCATCAGTTGTGTTGACACTGGACTTCACCGTGTCATTGTTGGCTGCGAAGGAGCCAGGAACAGGCTGTTGTGACCATGGGCTGAAGAGCAGGCAGGAGATATGCTGCATGTCCCAGTCAAAACCACGCTCACTGGTACATACAGGAAGGGGAGTTTAATCCTTTCACACCTGAGTTTTCTGTCTCCCCTACTTTTAAATTTCATTGAATACGAAGAGGTCTACATGTCAGAAATACTCTGGTAAACCTTTGAAATGGTCTGCTTAGGAAATCACGTAGCTACAGTAACAACGTGCCTTTCTCACAGGCAGGCCCGCTGTACGGCCGGCGCCAAGGATGCCCTCCTGTCACCTCCTGGTGCATAGGAGTGGTACGGGGCTGAACGAAGGGAAGGTCGTGTTGCAGCCAGCGTCCTCCCAGCAGCTCAGATGAGAAGCGAGCATATCCTGGGAGCTTGCCTGCAAGTGCCTTTAGACTCCTTCATCACTCTCTCCCAGCCCTGGTACAAGGCCCCACAAAGGACCCACCCGGACTGCGAAGAGCATCACCGTCAGGTAGGTGATAAGGAAATGTTGGGAGGGGACTCTCTCCTGGGCAGAACACAGAAAGTTTGGGGGTCCCGTTGCTTAATCAGCTCAAAGATGGACCCCGTGGTTGGCACCCCTGCGCGTCTCCCTCATCTGTGCCGAGGCTGGGCAATGGTATCTCTTGCCTGAGGTAGTAAAATGGCCGCTGTGAGGTGCTGTCCTGCCCCAGGCAGGGCAGGGGCACCCGGGAGGCGCTCCACCTGCCCGAGTGAAGGTAGGGCCACCCGTGCGGGGCAGTGAGGTGGTCG
>NW_009260791.1:5270897-5280919 GCF_000687185.1 Egretta garzetta
CGCCCTCCATCTCCTCCTCCTCCTCCTTTTCCCCAAACATCCCGCTCTCCGGAGTTGCAGCTCCGTCCCTTTTTAAGCCGTGCCCTACTTTGTATTGGCTGGGGAAAAAGCCTGAAAATGGATATTACAGCTTTTTATGATATAATATCCCTCTAATTGGTGCTTCATAGGGCCGTGCCTGAATTCTTTTCAATTAAGCCCTAAACTACAGTAACTGTTTCTCTCGGTACATGCTGGAAAAGCCATTCACGAGAGAGGCGACTGGTACTGCACAATTCCAAAGTACCTTTAATGTGTCAAAAATGTTTTGTGAAGAAAGCAACACTGTAAATGCAATCACCTACATTGGTGTCCCCATTGTTAAGCGGGAGCCAAAGTATTGCTAATTGTCCTGCGTTTTAGCTGGGTTTTTAGAGCATTATGTAGTAAGTACACCGAAGGGTCAATTTGTGAAGTGAAATACTTAGCATGCAAAGCGTAATACAAGATGCTGTGTAATACTTGACCTCTCAGCATAATAAATGTAGCAGTGAAACGCTGTGCATTCAGGATTCGCTGAATAGAGCCTCCGCAGAGGAACAAAACCAGAAAATGTTCTCTTCATTCCTTTTTTTTTTTTTTCACTAAGCGAAAATTATTCTTTATAATGGCCATTGCAGCAATTAGCCAGCATTTGGGGAGAATAAATGTGCAGAAATAGCAATTTCTTATTTTAAATGAGATTTTTGTATGGAGCCTGCAAATTACTTGGAGGTATATGAATAATTGTTGCCTTAGTTTTATGCTACAGAATAGGGTGTGGGTGGGTATAAAGATTTCCTATTTGCAGTTACATGTTTAGACATTTTATTATTTTAATTTCACTCTCAGTCTGTCTCGATTGACCCTGCTTTCTCCACTGATCATTTCATGTATGCCAGGAAGCAAGTACTCAGATGATGGAAGCTTTCCAATTAGAGCTTTATGGTTTGGGTGTGTGTTGGGGGGGGGTGGGGTGGGTTTTGTTCCTTTTTTTTTTCTTCTTTTTTTTTTTTCTTTTTGGTTGCTTTTTTATGAATGTGATGTGTAAGTGTAATCAGGTTTTACTCTGGAAGCTACTACGGTGTTTTGAATTTAGCCTGCTAAATCAAAACATTTTAAGAATGTAGCATATTTGATGGGCACTTCTCATTATCCTCTAGAATGGTAAACCTAATTGGTGCTTTATTTACACATTTTAAAGGTTTTGTGCTCTGAAAAAGAGATGCAAAATTCTTTCTCTTGGGCCTTCGAGATTCCTGCGTTGAGTTTTAAGTGGATTGGAATTTTTGTGCTTCACTGCTGAAGTGGGAGAAGTTTTGTGAATATGAAATGCAACCCCTTTCAGAGTAAGCATGGGAAGTTCTGACAGCTAGAACCTATTAGGAACAGTTTGTTTCAGAAAAATTAATAAGCTTCATCGTTCATTTTACTAGAGCAGTGCTGGAAGTTTATACCTTGAATAATGGAACATCCAGTATAACTCTCTAAGCATTTGACCAAGAAAAAAGCTTGGATAATTAATTTAGAAAATATAACTTCCTCTTACCTGATCTAAAACTTTCCTCTGCTTTATGAGTTCTCTCTCTGCACTCTTATTCCCTCCTAGCCACCTATTCCCCTTTCTCTAAACTGCATGTTAGCAGGATTGCCTCTGAAAATGTGACTTCTTGGGTAGTGGAATGACATAGTCTGAAGACAAGTGCTGGTCTCTTACATAATCCATAAAACTGAATGGCCTCAGAAAATAAAGATTGTTTCACAGAACTTGCTCCTGTTCTTATAATAATGGCAAATTTTCCCCACAATTCTTGCGCTTTAATAGTGTTTGGGGCTCTTTTTTTTTTTTTTGTAATAAATATAGTTTCTTTTTTATTATATGCAATAATAGGTTAAAATTAATAATGCAATCCCGGTACCTTGTTTAGGCCTGATCCTGCAGTCACTCTGTGTTTCAAAACTCCTTCCACTTCACTAAGGTGTCTTGTCTGCAGGGATTTTTGGTGGCAATCCTGAGCTAAATGCAGTCAGTTTGTATTTCATATACCTTTAGAAGGAATTACTATAAAGTAAAATTTGCTGGTGGCCATAAGAAATACAGTTACATCCTATTCTGTATTAAGGAGTCATACTCTTTTTAGTAATCTTTCTTTTTTCTTATCCTCTAATATCTATTTTTTAATGGATCTTTTTGATTGAAGATGAACAACTAGCTCACAAAATGAGTAGAAAGAACAAGTGTAGAAAGGACCAATGAACAAAACTCTACTTTTAGATCTTCAGCAGCTTCTAGGATGAGCATTTTGTAAATCAAAAGCCGTAGACAGAAATTTTTACCCTATTAATGCTGTAGACAGAAATTTTTCTCTTACTCAGTGATATTAGAAACAGATTCCATGAGTTTATGTGCTGGTAGAAGCATAGGCTCCACATCAGTGATGGTAATAATGTATTACACTGCAGTGTCATATTTGCCGTGTGGTTTTGGCAGCCTGGCGTGCTCTCTGCCTACCATGTTATTTTCTGTGAAAGTTCAGATCATCTTTCTACTTTTGAAAGACACTGATCTACCACAGAAGCATCCCTTCTAACTCAAACTTTGTACTCTTTTGAGTACCAATGTGTCCTCATTTGAGTTGGAGAGTGATTGCTGTTTAGCGTCCTCTACGTTTGCAGTTCTCACATTGCGTGAACAGCTAGAAAAAAATCTTTGGCTAGATTCTCTGCTGAGCTAGGTTCTCTGAAGCCAGTTACTTTGCACCAGCAAACTGTTTGTTGCCCAGAGTTTTATGTTACTGGAAAATAAAAATTCTAGCTGTCCCAATGGAATCCATGAGACTAGCTTCTAGCTTTCAACCATCCCAAGATAACCAATGAAATCAAGTGAGTTAATTGCTATGTGAACTATATGCCGTTCAATTTTTCAAGGTATATATAATTAGATTCACAGTATAAAGAAAGCTTGTCTTAGCAGAAGATAGAGAAGACAGCAGACTCAGTAAATTATTCAGAACTCCCCAGCATGCTTAAAACTTCTGCAGTTCAAAATATACATTCAAAAGATCAAAAAATAATGATCGCACACATCACATAAGCTCATGTAGCATATCTTCCGTATTTTATTTTGTCTTTGCCAGCTGCTGGGGAGTGTGATGATGACAGGTTATACTAGAGCACTCATGGGTAGTCTTTTACCTTTAAATAAAAAGGTCGACTCATTTCCCATTATCCAGTCATGACTAGTGCCTTCTTAATAACAGTTGTAAGAAAAAAAATCTGTCTTTTGTGTTAGTTCCACACAAAATGTACCCAGGTAACATGTTTTCAATATATATTGTAAAAGCTCCAGTATGAAAAGGAAGTTTGTAATAGACTTTTGTTTCCGTCAACTTTGGGAAAGCACCATCGACAGAGCAATAGAGAACACTCCACTTCTTCAGCACCTTTGCTCTGTTGTGCCTGTTAGTCTTTAAGCTGGTATATAAGCAAAAGTAGTCAAGGATTGTTAAAAGCATGTATTTTCAAATCTGTGTGGGTATCTAGGAAAACTAAGGGCTTGGCTAAAGCAAGCCCTGACAGCCATCAGTAGTATTCTTCAGCCAAAAAGCGTAAGTGAAGGAAATGCAGTTTCTTCTACCTCAGTTTGTTCTTCCATAGCTACCTTTATGACAATATTATTTATACATTTCTGTGCTTCAATGGTTAATTCTCTCATTTAAATAGTTAAATAACCCCAAATAATCTAAGCAATAGTCAGACAAAGTCCTTAAACTTGGTAGATGCTTCCATATATGATGTCACTAATAAGTTCTTGATCTAAAAGCAACCAAAAATAAAATTCTGTGTCTTTGCTGCTTTATAGGTACCACTGATAAGCTTCAGAGATACAGGAACCTTAGAACTGACGCAGGGGTAACCACTAACCTGATGTGATGTTTAGCAGCGTGTATACAATCAAAAGATGGGCACCTAATTCACTGTATAGACCTAATTTTCAAAGTAAACACACATTTCTTACCACTTGAGAAAACTTTAATTTATTGCCATGAATTCAGGGGCCTCATTTTAGGCAACTAGTCTTCCATTTGTATATGCTTACCCATTTCTAGAAAGAGGGAACTAAGTCCTCTGTTGGGGTCAATTTATTTACTGGGAAAAAAACCCTCTTCAGCTATGGTGGCATGTCTATCTATCTTGTAAATTAAAATCAGTTTCTTTCCAAAGATGTGCAAGGATGAATGTGGTCAAGCTTTGCCTGATAATATGATATGTAAGTTTACAAAATGATTTAGCAAACAGAAATAGTTTCCTTCATCTTCTAGTAATATTTTACATGTAGAAAAATGATTTGTTTCGGTGTGCTGTCTTCATTAGTGGCTCCTGCTTCTTGTAAAACAGAGAATTATGGCTGATAGGCAAGATGGTGTTCCTTGGTTCATTGGCTTACCACTAGATGTTAATGAGGAGTTTTACATTTAGAGAGAGAAAAAGGCAGCTTTGCATTGCTGTCCGTAACTGCCTCCCTGCAGTGTTCTTGCAGATTTCACCCTCACGTGTAACTTTTCCCCACAAGTAGACTTCATGCACATGATCAATTAAGAGACTGCATCAAGTATTCCATTCACAAAAATAACCCATGCGCTGTGACCTCCCAACTCTTTCACTTAAGCAGATCCATAGTGTAAAGAAGTGTAATTGATTGCGTACTTAACAATTTGATTCAAATTTGTCAGAAAGAAAAAAAAAGTCTAAACAGGTGTTGGAAAATAGCATAACAGAGCGTTAACCCGGCCTTCAGAGGTAACCAAAGGACATATATTTTACAAGACAGGATGGAGGGTTGGGAATATATCAGGATGAAATATGTTTAGGAAGATCCACTTGGCTTTTCTTGGGACTTCTACTGATTCTTTTCCTGCCTGCATTTCTTCCTATCTTTTTTTTAACCATTGAACTATTGAACTGATTAATTTTGCACAAATTACAGAATACTCAATTAATGTAAGTCATTCCACCTCTTAGTCTTACTTTCTGATGTATTAATACCATATGTGATATTTTCTTCAACATTTCTGTTACCTCCAAACATAGTCCAGATAGTTCTATGAGAAATATAATTGCTTATACCAGCGGTCAAATTTTACTGAAATTTTGTAGTGTTAGCTTTGTATGAAACCAGCAGGAAGTGTACCTGTATGACTGAGAATGGAATTAGCTCCAAGGCTGGATATGTCTGGCCAAAGGACAAAAATCCTCCAGAAGTCGATGTATATGAGGAAAAAAGGAGGCAATGTAGAGATACATATAAAGAAGCAATCACATTAGTTTTAAACTAATACTGTCAGTAAAATGTAGCAACAATTATAGAGCAATATAGGGGGCAGCTGCAATAAACTAAATGAGAAAAAAGTCAAAGGCACCCAAAGACGATAATATAAACCGGCACAAGATAACCAGAACACAACTAGAAATTGGGGTAGTTTTATTTGCCATGTCACAATAAGCATAATAAGATGTGTGAAATTTGTCAGTTTCAATATTCTCTTTTCTTTTTGTGGAGCATCATAAAGATGTTTTTCCAGGCTGCTTCTGTGAACTTGCTGATGAATCCTAAAATTACAAATTAATGAGGCCTGGGTTTTGAATGAGATCTGGCTTCAGGTTGACATCAAATGAAACCATTGATTAGCTGTTAATACAGGATAAACACATAAACGAGGGCAGGTTCATCCACTAGAATCTGTGTATTTATGAATCTTGGCAAGCTATCCAGCACTATTGAGTTTTTCGTGAGATCAAATCTGAGCAAGTTTCCTTTGGCTGCAGTGTTAACTCTGGGTTTCATACAACTCCAAAATATTATTTTGTTTCCCCATATATATACGTGTGTATATATATGGATAGATAGATGTATGTATGCATATGTGCATTCATACAAAACTTCTCAAATATATTTCGTCATGCATTGATAATGTTGAATCTCTGAAGAGGGCTATATGTTATGTAGTATTCATTATATATAAATAGAAAAAAAAAGATAATGGTTATATATGTAACATTACCTTTCAATATATTAATTCATATAATGGAATTCATCAATAGATTTGAAGAAAAACTGAAGTCTGGGATTTTGGTTACGTAATTTTTTCAACATTTAAAGCTAACAAATATAATAATCTGTCAGACTGAAGTGGAACTTTGACCTATTGCAATAGGATTCAAAGCTGTGTTTTAGTTTTACAGCTACTAAAAAGCTTGAACTTTGAGGTAAGTGTTTTTACTATGAAACAGTAAGCATTGCACGGGTTAATTAGCTGTAGACTTCATTTTCTTCACATATTTCATTTGGAAAGCAAAAATTAAGGATCAAGAATTAATTAGCTATGTACAAACTATGAAAAATTGTTGAGGCAAGTGCTGCCTTGGTAATTCAAGACTATATTTAGACATTGTAATGATTAGATTTTAAAAGAAACAAGCTAATTAGAACATTTCTCCAAAGTCACACAGAGGTCAGGGATGACAGCGACCTTATGCAAAATGGAGACTAAATATCTGCTATTCTGCACATTGTATGGAACTGGTACAGTAAGGCTAAAGCCTTTTCCTGCTCAATGAGTTGGAATTAAACATGCTAATTTGAGATCTCCTTCAAGTATTTTATTTAACTACTTTGGCCTTTAATTCCTTTATATTGCATCATTTAATGTAATGTTATTTATATATACGAAGCACGTTATACTTATTAACCAATGTGCAAAAATCTAAAGTACAGATTTTATGTAATGGGCTAATTACAGGACTTTAAAGCCACCTACTGAGTTTTGCTAAGCTTAACAACAGGTTCACTGAACTGGATAAATTTATTCAAACTTGTGGAAATGAACCCCATTCTATGTGCAACCGTACTGGGAAAACACACAAATTATACCTCAATACCAGTTTAATGGGTCAAACAGTGAACCTGAATACCAAACTTATCTACATCTTGCAACAGCAGAGAAGCTATAGGCCCTGGGTGAGAAGAGGAAGTGCCCATTCACAGTTTCTTCCTCAAGTTTGTAAATAACTCAGACTCGGTATATGGGATGAGCCAGATTTTCAGCGTACGTAGAGTTGGCTTAATTTTTCTTATGGTGGCCTTTGAAGCCACGGTTT
This sequence comes from Egretta garzetta, assembly GCF_000687185.1. Classification (NCBI taxonomy): domain Eukaryota; kingdom Metazoa; phylum Chordata; class Aves; order Pelecaniformes; family Ardeidae; genus Egretta; species Egretta garzetta. The sequence continues at coordinate 5,278,074 of NW_009260791.1, forward strand.
TAAAATGCGGTATGTGTATCAGATGCGATTGTAGAAGAAATGTAAAAGACATCATCCTTTACTATATCTTCCTGTTACACCTACTACGTGCATGGTTTATTTATTTATTTATTTAAATAGACTTTTAAAACCGAGTTTACTTCAATCAGCCATTTCATATGCAGCCACTAGGTCTGAATTTCATCTAACTCGTTGTTTGTAAATTGGGTCAAATTTAATCAAAGTTCAGCGACTGGATCTTTGTCAAAGTGGAATGTAATCAGAGTCATGCCAAAAAATCTCGTATTACTATACTTCTCAGGTAGCGTTAAATTTTTGGCTTCATTATCTGAAGAGTCTAGAAGAGGCTTAGGTTTCCTACCTATTGTTAAAAGTTTCACAGAGGTTCACAAGGCTTCTGCTTTCCTTGGATATCCAAAGTCACCGTATTGTTTTCCGTCAAGTTACTCTAGATTTACGTCAGTGGAATTCAGCAAAATATGTCCCCTAGTAACCCTTTTTTTTCAGCTTTGAACAGTATTCAAATAAAAGCAAAATGAAAAGGCCAGCTTTCTTATTCTAGCCATAACCTATCCTTCAAAAATGACAAAGCAGTTTGCTATTTTAAACACCACTGTAGTCTAAGGTTTATATGTGATTTTTTCATTTGCATTGTTCTTCAAAAGTATCGTGCAGTTTATCTAATAAAAATCTTTTCTCAGAAATTGAGTATTCTGTTGCTGAGATTTTATGTATCTATATTCTGTTTTGGATAACTATGCATAATCTATTCAGTAGCTGACATTTGGGTCTTGATAGATACATTCAAGCATGTACTTTCAGGAATAATAATGCCAGTGCACTGTGTTCTACAATGTGTGCAATGAAAATGTGCCTCATAAAGCCCATAATTGTTGCTTAAGTTACAAAGATGATTTTTTTCCCCAGTAAATGAGGAACAAGCCACATAATCTTGCTAACACTATATGCCCAGGAAAGAAGAGTTTAAATAAGAAATGCATAAATTTAGCAGACTGCTGTAACAAATGAAATGGTGTAGCATTGAAAACATTTGAGGCAATTAATCAATGCTGTGTTTGCACATATCATTAAATATATTATACTAAGTTTAGATTTGATTTCTATGCTTCTTTTATAAAGAGTTAAAAGAAAATACATTTGAATTCATGCTGATACTGAAAACATGCTCCTAGCTCCTAGTTTCTTGGATTTCGAATCATTTCCATTAACAAACAGCTATTTGCCCTCTAATAAAATATGTCATTATGCTTTATTCACATCACACAAAAGAATCACTGAAAAATCGCCCCAATGATGGCCAATAATTACACATTTTGCTCCTGCACGAGCAATGAAGAAATCTGTTCATTGGAGAAAGCAGGTGCTGGGGCATCATGCTAATAGTCAATGTGTGCCACAGTAATTAGCCATTGCAATTGCTAAAATTAACAATTAGCTAACATGCAATTCTCTTTTTGCAGGCTGCAGTTTACTTTGTATAATCCTTGTATGTTCTTAGTAATTATTCTGACAGCTTATTATTTTTATTTTTTCTGGTTTGAACACAGCTTTAACATTTGAATCAGTCTACCCAAATGTTCAACAGGCAGTATGAAACAACTGCTTCACTAGGCAATTTCTAAGGAACAAATTTGTTTTTATTCTCAACTTTGTATTGTTCAAGAAATACACGATTCTTTTGTAGAGTAAGAACTTCTCATCTTATTTGAGAGCTTGGGACCACAGCAAAGGTATTAAGGCTTTTTTACACTGGTAGAACACAGGATCACCCCAACTTTTTCGAAAAATTACTAGGAATTATTCTTTGCAGTTGGGTTCCCAATCATTGATTCATGGCCACTTGTTGTCTCTAGAGCTCCTGGTGGCAATCTGTGGAAACTTGGCAGGTCACAAAGTTCTAATTCTCTTTGTTACTACTGTCAGCTAAATAACTCAAACAGAATCATGGAATATAGTGACCTCTCACTGCTTTTCATGTGAACATGTGGTGGTGGTATCCCTGGAGTTGTTTGATTTACAAAGGCCTTCACAATCCTACTAGGAATCCTTCAGAATCATTACTAGTGTATGGTCCATATTGTAGAAATGGGAGGGGGGAAAACCCAACGCAAACCCCAGAAAAGACTAGGGACTATCATGCACAAATTAATGATATTCCCTCATCTTGAATACTGTATGTTGGTCTTGCAGGCCGCCTCAAAAGAGAGTAACAGTAGACATAGAAAATAAATTCAGCAAGGATGAGCAATGGTGTGGAACGGCATTTGAATTGGGAAAAACTAAACAGACCAATTGGTATGGAAAAGATCACTGACTGGGATATAACAGAGCCTTATACATTTATAGGTGGTGTGGAGAAAGTGAGTGAAGAAAACTAATTGCATCTTCTTAAAAAATAGTTGAGGGGCACTCAGTGAAATGACCCAGTTGAAAAGGCTCAAAAGCAATGACTTCTTCTCATGGTACATAATTAAGCTGAGGAACTCATTGCCACAGGATGGCATGGGGCAAATGGCTAAATGGACTGAAAGAAGAAAAGGCTGGATTCATAGTAGGTAGATCCTCAACAGTACCCATGATCTACTTATGCAGCCTCAGGCTCAAACGTCTCTGAAACTGGCAGGATATGCAACCGTATAGCAGCGAAAGCTCCCTCCACACATACATGGCTTTTCCTTCAACAACTTACACCCCATTTTAAGCTGTTGTTACAGAGAAGCTTCCAGGACTAGGTGAAACTGTGGTTTGACCTGCTCTAGGCATCTTCTGGTTTGTTTAGCAGCACACGCTATATAAAAGTCTCAGTAATATACTACAACAAAGAT
>NW_009260791.1:5280942-5283549 GCF_000687185.1 Egretta garzetta
TCTGTGCAACTCAGTTGAAATCAATGAAGATTGAAGTATTTACGTAGACAGATCATACCCTTCATGATTTGCTTTGGGGTTTTTCTTTTTTTGTGTGTTAGCAGATAGGTAGAGATAACTGGACCCACTGAAAACACTGGCAGCTTGCTAACCAGAAGGGCCATATTCTTCTCCATCACAGGCTTACACCTGTGTAACTCCAGTGACTCCAGTGGAATTCTTCCCAATTTTATAGGTGTAAGTGAGATGATAATAAGGCTTGGGGAATTTATGTAATCTTCTGTAATCAGCATGGCATCTGTAGCTGGCACCAAACCAAGAGCAGTTTTTTAAACAGTTCTTTAAAGCTCCTCCATGTTTTTTAAATATTTTAAAATGTGGTTTGCTCCTCTGCATACTAACCAGCTAAGCCATGTTAGACAGAAGTAAGCTGTCTCAGCAACTTAAGGTTTTGACCTTATTTTTTAATAAAAAAGCTCAGCACAGATGGAGTCAGAAAGGAGCAACAAAAACATTCTCCAGGATCAATGTGATTCGCCCAGAGAAGACAGAGTGAGGTATGAGAGTGAGACTAAACTATGGAGTCCAAGCCCTTAGTTAAAGCCGTAATGATAGAAGGATCAGTTACATGGGTAAGGATTGCAGTCAGGTGTGTTTCAACTGTACCCAGCAGACTAGGCTCAGTGGTTCTGTGGCTTCCATGCAGTACTACAGCTGATGATGGAGAACAACTATTGACAATGAGAATGGAAAATGCATTCAATTTCTGAGGAGCTATCTGATATTTAAGGTAATATTCTTGATGACCATAGCCTCTGTGGGCTTCAATGAATGTATTTTCATATACATCAGCTGAGAAACTGAAGTCCTATAGCCATGGAAAGAATCAGCCACTCATGGGTGGTTTAAGTATCTACATCAAAGGGGGGCAATCTAGATTTCTGTCTTAAAGCCATAAGTACCCAATGCCCATAGAGACTTACCTTTTAGCTGGTAAAAAATCTGTGCTTGTCTACATTGCTGTTTATATCATGCTAAGAAGAATATTTCTGTTGTCAATGATAAGCAGTAGTGATAAGCTGAGTTTCACAGTGGCTCATGATATAGATATATCCTGCATGCATCCTCTGCAAGGCACAGTCCGGTACACAGGAGAGTGCGATTTTAACTCTGCAAGTCAGGGCTGATACAAAGTTCACAAACTTTGGTCTCAGCTTAACCCACAAGAGAAGATAAACTTATATTAACATACTGAGTGACGTGTTGGGTGGCTGAGGCATTGATACACACTTATTTTTGTTCCTTCTGATATTGTAGTAGGAGACAGAAGTTGTGTGCCACAAATGCCATTTTTCTCCCTGATACAATTTTTCCCAGTCTGGTTCACAGGGAGATCTGTTGTCAGAGACAAAAAGCTTTGAATAGGTGCTGGCTGTTGGGTTTGATTTCCATAGGTAAGTGTCCACTGTTTGTACATTTTTACAGGTGCTTCTAAAGATTAGGGAACTTAACTAAATAGAAAAGAGGAGACTCCTAGTTCTTCACGGAATTGTACCTGTTGGATAAACTACAGAAACACCCTCAGGAGGAGGGAACTCAGAATTTCCTCAGCTTGTGTAGTTACCCTAAGCACTAGGCTCAGCTGTAATTCATCTCACATTCCTTCTCTCTGCCCTAGCAAATTTTCAATTCTTTTCTACAAAGTGGAAGACTTTCTACGGGGGCATTGGCATTACTTCTTTTGTTGGGCCTGGTGTCTTCTCTGGGTGCATGGAAGCCCCATTTCAGGGTAAAATCTGGGCAGGTACAGCTGTCCCTTGTACACAACCCTTCATATGGTCAGAAGAGAGGTGTGGCCTTTGGCAGGCAGGTTCTTTACTGGATGCTAAGAGGCCAGAATCCTGGACCACCCCACAGCATATGCAACTCTGTGAACCTAGGCAAAAAACTTGACTATTTGAACCCCAGAGAAGAAGATTTAGGAAACATAATTTCTCCGTAAGCCCTCCCACTAAGCAGAAAAAAAGATTTCAATGGAACGCACCAACTATGTAACAACCTTACTGACAACAGCATGTTAGCTCTTGAATTCGTCAGTGAAGTGTCTGTTAGTTGTGATGCATCCCATGGCCCTCATTCCACAGCAAGCCCTACAACTGAAGGTGAAAAGTCGAATCACTTCTGATCATCGCTTCATTGTCTTCTTCCATGTAATTTTGTTGAGAATTAAATACCATAGCTCAATCCTGGTGGGAACAAAGAGAGAGGAAATGAAAAGCTTAAGCTTCCATAGCAATAATACACATACATAGCACATAGATTTCCCTGAATTGGGGGAAATTCATCGTCTTAACACAGCAGTCTACCTCTGTGTGTATACTTTATTGAAAGAGATCAGCTCAGATCATCTCCATTAAAGCCATCTTGAGTTTCTCCAATAACACACAGTGGTCCAGTGCCATTTGGGAAGGTTCAAGTCATAACGTACCAGGATACTTGCTTCTATACTCCTCACATTTAGTCTAATCTCTGATCTGGTTTAAAGGTTGTAACTGGAGTATGCTTGGACTCTACTTTTAGTTCTTAATAGCTGCTGATACCTTTTCC
>NW_009260791.1:5283610-5297940 GCF_000687185.1 Egretta garzetta
CCTGCTTGAAAATGTTCCTTTTCAGGTTTATGTTACTGAATCAAAGGCTGGGGGAAGCAAGAGATATTAATGTCTCAACTCTCTTGCATTGTCTCTTCAAGTTCCTCAGATCGCTAGCCTCAAGCCTGAGGTCCACCATAGCTATTGAATGGTTGCACCATCTTGCTCCCATCACAGACTTCCCCCACCACATATAAGAGTTAAAATACAAACACAGAGGAATTAAAATTTCATGGTTTCTCTTACTTTATAATTATATTAGGTCACCCATATGGTACAAAATATATTGAATTACCAATTTATTATATACCTAAGTACACATTTTGTATGGCTTGAGCATGCTGATGTCGTAAGATCATAGAATATAGAAAGAAATAGATTATGATCTGCTAAGTTATGAGAATTATATTGGTATACATCTGGTATTTGGTATACACATTTGTTATGCAGTGGTTCATTTGTGAATGGGGTAGCAAAAATGAATTACATAGGACATCCCCAAACAGCAGTGACAATTTTAGAGCACTATATTCTGTACCTGGTGCATGTGGAATCATTGCCAAACATGATACCAAAATATTTTTGTGGCTGCTGTTCTTTTTGTTTCCATTATTGAGACTATTTCTTATGTTACCGCCTATAAGACCAAGGGCTTCATTAATTTCAGTCTAACAGGGATTTGAAAGTGTGGAACTGATTTAACTGAGACATTTGGGATGACCTGAAATTCAGGATGAATTCAAGATGTCACAACTGCTCTGTAGTCTGCTGCGAATACTTAGAAATCAGCAACTTCTAAATCATGAAAGATCATGAACTACCAAATTTTAAATTTATCCTTGGACTAAACTGAATATGACCAATGTTGTATTTCAGAGATGTATCATAGTCCTTTTTAGAAAAAAATTATAGTGTGCAGGCAATTTACTGATAATAATCTGTATAACAACTCAGGACAAATACCTTCACAGCATAAGAAATTTCAAATCCTGGCACATGGGGCAAAGTCTAGATTTGTGAGATTGCTCACTTGGTGCCGCTGGTGCTTAGGGCACTTAGAGCACTGCATGATGGCTCATCTGGCAATGAAACTTATGTTACTTGTTGAAATGATGTATGGGTTCTCAAAAGATGAAACAAGAAAGTTGATGGGCTCGCTGGCAAAAGCTTCGGAAAATCAATGAGAGGTTTACTGTTGACATCAGCAGGCTTTGGATCAGGCTTATGTAGAGATCTTCAGATACGTGAATGTTACATGGCTGATCCATCTGAGAGAGGAAGACACGTAGTGAGGACACAAAATCACGATTCCTTAGACCCTGTAAGTAATCTAAATGCCTATATTTCATTTCATTTGTACTGGCTTCCGACACAGGGGCACAAAATACAAAGCAAAATAATCTCCAGAGCCGTGATCAATTTTAGAACAACGAAGCCTGTTTTATTTTACCATCATACCTCTTAAAGATGTGCTAAGGGTTAAATTTTTAGCTAAGAATGTTAAGAAATTAAAAATTAATTACACTTTAATATACATTAGCTATGTTATAGAAGGTTGTCCTATTAAAGAAACAAAGCTGTTAATTAAATGAACTTAAAAATGTGCAATGGCATGGTCTCCAGCGTATGTGCGCTATGGAGTAAATCTCTTGCAGCAAAAGGATAAATACGCTGTAAGCTTCCTTATTTAAGATGCTGCTGTATATAAACTAGGGCATATAAAACTGTAGTATGTTTCCTTATATAGAGACATATAATCAAACAAGAACAAATCTACCACCAACCGCTTCATACTGTGTTGTGCTTTGATAGCGAAGGAAAGCCAAGTTTCTAGCCTGGGTCTAGCCTGACTCAGGCCATAACTTGTGAGTCCTGCTATTCTAACCCTTTCTCTTGATCTGCTTTTCAGCATGTCTTAGAGTACACAGCTCAAAGCAGCAGGGGAGTTTCTTAGCAAAGGGCCACCCACTTGCATATTATTCCTTCCTTGCCTGTGACATGACACAAGAACAAAGTAGACATTAACCGCTACATTAAACCCAGAAGGAAAGTAATCAGTAACCTGTTATTCCCTTAATAAAGGGAAACACATGCAGTGTGAAATCCAGAAGACTAATCAATAGCCCCAGACAATGCAATGCGCCAAACAAATTGCAAATCAATTAGAATCCTTGTTTTCTTTGAAATGGTTCACTATACCTAAAGCAATTACTCGTTCATTAGACCTAATTTAACAGCATGACTGCCCTAGCAACAACTGGCAGCGTCTGGCTATCAAATGGAAGAATGGCAGCTTATTTCTGTCTGTCTGTGAGTCTAATGCCAATCAAAAAAAAAATTGAATTCCTTTATATAAGACAACTTTTCATTAATGGGTAAAATATTTTCTGTGAAGGAAGAATCAAGTATCCTATTTGATTTGGTTGAGTTTGGTTTTATTAACTAAGTAAGGGAGTTGATGTAGACTTTGTATGAGAAATTCTGAAGTTCTTTAAATGTGTCAGTAAGTTGCGATACTAAGATATGAAGAAGGAGGGGAAGTTTTAGATCTCCTTCAATAAAATCCTTTGGGATTTGGAAAAAAAGTAAGTCCTATGTATGTTTGCATCAGCTGCATGTTTACCGCAATTGAAATGGCACAATAAGATTAGCATGGTCCGGCACAGGATGACACAGATTCGTCAAATGGTCCATAAGCCCTTTGATGGGCTCAGAGGGCATTCAGCATCTGATACAAACCCTCCCTATTGTCTTCCCTTGGCATTGGATCAGGCCCCTAATACCCTAACTACAGGTTTACAGTGATGTTTTTATATTTTGTATCCTGCTCTATTCAGCGATATGGTAATAGCATAGCCATATGGGCCTTAAGAGATTTAAAAAAAACATTTACCTTTTTAATACACCTTCCTTTCCCTCCCTGTAAATCTCATACTCATGAAACCAACCCTTTTCCTCTTCCTCTGTTGTGGTGCATGACAATCTTGCGGTGAAAGGGAAGTACCTGGAATGGGGTCAGCTGGCGGGAAGCCACCTCCGGGAGAAGGGACTAGCTGCCTTCCCATGCTTGCGGTATAGGTATTTCTAGCCCTTACTGTGAATAAAGGCAAATAGGAATGTTACACACCTTTAGTGGTTGGGATCAGGGGTGTTTCCAGGGCCTAAAGCAAGTTCTTGAGCTAGCTGGGGCTTTTTCCTTTTTAATACTCCTGGGGCAACATACTGTGCTGTCAGGTACTCCAGGGTTAAGATACTGCACTGGCGATCTGTCCAGAATTAAACTCACCACAATTTTGGCCTGTAAACTTTAACCTCAGGGGAAAAAAAGGAAATGCTTGCCTAGAGGTTTATTTTTAATGGTCTTGATTTGAAACCCTTATATTGTTTATTGACCTTTAAAGATGTGACAATCTTCTGTAAAAATCCTTATAAACTCTTCAGTGAATATACATGTGCATATATATAAATATACATAGCCTAAATATATATAGCCTAAATATATATATAGCTTGTACACATATAGCCTAAATATATATGTATATATTTATAGCCTCAGTTGGAATATATTTTTGTATTAACTGAAGTAATTTCTAATTTCCAGCAGATAAAAAACCCTTCAAAATTATTTTAGAAAGCCTTTAAACGTTTTTTTTGGGGGGTCTATATTTAGTGTCAAGTTGATTTAATTACTTTTAGAACAGCTGCTGTTACAGGGAGTTGGAGCTGTTAAAAGTGACCGTAAGTATTTATCTAAAGATATTCAACTTCAGTGTTCAGTCTTGCCAGGCCTGCTAGACTTTTATCCTCCTGGGTCTTGCCATCCTTTCTGGAGGTGTAATACTCTCCCCCAGGGCAGACAGAATTAGTGAGATGATATTTTATTTTTGAGAGGAGAATATTTTTCTGGAAGTTTGTCTCTTTTTTGTGGCAATCAAGGGCTGCTCAGGAGATGGAAATGTAAGAGGTAAGTGCAATAATCATAGAAGCATAACAAATGATCACAGTTCCATATTTTACCATATATACCTTGTCTGCATCTGCATGTATATGCATATTCGATGTTTTGCTGTAAGTTCAGAGATGACTCACCATTCCTCCCATCTTACACAAACCCAAAGTAGCTGAGCTTTATCTACTGCAATTTAATCTGGCATTACAGACCCAAGTGATGCTTAGGGTTGCAACTTGGCTAGCAGGCACAGATACTGAGATCCTATCTGAAAGACTTTGGACCACTGAATCCAAGTATTTCTGAACCTCCTGGCCCTTCTGCAGGCTAGCCTTTTCCCTGGAGTACAGTCTAAGGAGCCATGAAAGGCACCATAAAATCAATAAAACATGTCATTAAAACTTTTTCTAGACGTTTTAATACAGACCTTACAGTTGACATATGCTATCCAGTACAGAGCAGATGCTTAGCTTGTTGAGAGGGCAAGAAATCTGAGATCATTTTATAACTCAAATGGTCTCAAACTGAAGTTCACAATAATCTCCTGCAGTGGCTCTGCCAACACTTAGAGCTCACTAAGAATTATTTTTAACACTTTACCACACATACTTCGATAGTTGAAATATGTTATTAAGTGTGACTGAACAATTGGTTAAAATTAGTTGGAAGCACTTAGCTAGAAATGCTACCTTTTGACTGTTAGAGCAAGTGCCATGAGGCACCTTGAACTTAATAAGGAATGTGAAATTAACTACAAATTACCTATTAACTTCTGCCCTTAATGTATTCAGTAAAGTAGGACAGCCATTCATGCCCTCATTTTGATGGAAAACTTGAGCATATGTTCATGTCCATTCTTTTTTGACAAAGCAAAAGTAACCTCTAAGCCACAGACATATTATTCATATACTTATATCTCCTTAGAGGCTATGTGACTTAAGACTATGTGCCAGCATTCTATTGTGCAGGTATGGCAACCTGAAACATGTCCTAAACTCGATATAGTTTCTTCTTGTTTTACCAGCATTTAAAACACAACAGAATCTGAAACTAGCCAAAGGACATTTTAATACTTGTAACTGAGATATAATTGTTAAGTGCCTGTGGTGAAATAACTAAACTTGACACACAATAAATTGCGCCTTTTTGTTTTGTGGGATCCCTTGCAGATGAACTCCCTATGTTTTCACATTTATCGGATTTCATACATTTATTAGATCTCTATTGTAACTGAAGTCATCTTCAGTTAGATTCAGAGTAGGCAGCTCCATCACTTTCTTAATTTTGCACAGATAACGTGCAAGCATTGATTTACTGCAAAATTGAACACACACTAGAAGTCACCTTGAGGTAAAGAAAGATAGTATCTGCCAACTGTCTCCACGCCATGGCGTCCGGGTGAGGGTCCTGCTTGTTGGCAGGACTACTCCGCAGTTCCTTTACCAGCCAAGCCAGGACCTGGCTGGTGGGAAACTCCATGTGAACCAAGCATGAATCAGAGAAACCCACTCTGTATCTGATCTTGTGAGGATGCTTCTGCGTGCAGTGCCCTGACACCTAGTGGATCACATCTAGACCTTTCAAAAACTGCTGAGCAGATGACACTGGAGTCTCTGTACTTTGCATATATGGGCAGAGGCATATATTATATGTATAGGTGATGAGCATGCCGTATGTGGAAAGCACCCCCACACAAGCATTAAGGATCATTGTTGCTGTTTCTTATTCTTTTAATAACATATGATTCCCATTTTACGAACTTGAGTAGAAATCAATACTTTTTGCTCTGCAGTTACATCTGTGTCATTAAGGGCTGTGACAGACAAGCTGAAAGGTCTGCAGTATTTTTAGAGTTGTTGCTTCAAGCTCTCTGGGCAATACTTATAGCAGGGTTTACTACTCTGGTTCCCATATCAGAGGTAACTACCCCTTTAGCAGATGTATCAGAACAGGGCATGTGTTTGTGCCTCAGGCCATTTTAGCTTACTGCTCAGCGTCTCAGTTTAGAACATCAATGAACTACAACTATTTCTAAAGACAGGATTAATTCCACCACACTTTCGCTGCCTAAAAGTGAGGCACCTGAGCTGCCAGTCATTTAGGGTGCTTTTGCAGCTACCAAAGAGAGACAAGGAATGCCAGAGACTGTAAGGTAATTGAGCCCCACCCTCTGCAAACTGTGCATTTAATATTTAGCTTTGCAGCAGATAACGCTCATGATAATCACAGATTTTCCATACATTTCCAATATTTAATATCCAGTTAGACTCAAACATTTATATTAGACTACAGCTTCCCTTGAAAAACAATGCATCCCTGCTTGTGTTTAGAACAATTTGGGGTTTGGTTTTTTTTTTTTTTGGTAAGAACATGGCTGGGCGGATACCACTGGAATATCTTTTTATCTTTCAAAATAATAATTTTCTTTAAGGACTTCAGAGTAGTTGAGGACTACTGCATCATCAACACTACTTCCAAATAGTAAGGCATTTGTCATCTTTGGCTGACTCCGACCTGTATAGTTAAAGACAATTCAGTCTTTGGCTGATTCTTACCTGTATAGTTAAAGACAATTCAGTAGCAACAGCAAAGTATCCCTTTTCTCATTCATGTTTGGCAATGCAGGAAATCCAAGCACACATAGATGGCAATTGGTTTTCTTTGTTTTCTGTTTATTACAAGGGTAATAGGGCTGGAAGGGATCTCAAGATGTCATCACATTGATCTTCCAGCCCCAAGGCAGAATCGACTGTATCTTGAAGTTGCTTAAGGGAGGAAATGTAATCTGTGTTTTGTGTTCTGGTAATTAAGCATTTTACAAAGATGTGGCTGTGGCTAATCTGAAGAATGACTATGCATATACATATGTATGCCGTGATGAGGCATCTCTCTATGCAAGAAAGAACTGGTCCTAATAGAGCTGCACGTGTTTCAGTCAATGCATACCTAACAGTTATATTGATAATGTATGAGTCAAAAGGGGATGGGATTCATCCTCTCATAGCAGCACTGGTTCAATAGTGAAAAAAACTTACTTCAGTGTCTCAATGAACATATGTAAAGAAGAATCCAGAGGGACAGAATAAAGAGCATTCAGAAAGAGACTCTCTTTAACACTTTCCATATAATTCCACTCTGTATAAAAGGCTGTTTCCAGGCTATTGAAAGGGCTCCTTCCAGGCTATTGACAGGGTGATGACAATCACCCAAGTTGTCCTGTTGAACTAATTCCCTACCCTGAAACTATTTCTTATTTCCTAGTATGCAATTGTGGCTTGAATAGCAAAAAGTCCATATTTTTTCAAAGCTTTTAGGGCATGATTCATCTTCTCTCTGTTGGAATATGTATTATAGCCAGTATCATAGTGAGGCCACTCTCTGTCATCTTTGAAAGGTCATGGAGGTCAGGGGGAGCTCCACGATGACTAGAGAAGGGCAAATGCTGCACCCATCTTCGAAACAGGCCAAAGGGGCAATCTGGGAAGGTACGGGCTTTATTTTGGACAATCACAGAATGAGTCCTCCTTGAATGCATTTATAGGTATATGAAGAAGGTGGTGAGTGGAAAGTCAGCAGATGAAATCATGCTGTTCCCGATTGCTTTCTATGATGGAATGACTAGATCTGTGGATGAGGGGAGCACAGTGGATGTCATTTACCTTGCCTTTGGCAAGGCTTTGGACAGTGTCCAAAATGTTCTTGTATCCAAGGTGGGATGTTATGGTCTAGACTGTTGGACAAATGGATGAGTAAATAACCTGTTGGATGATCAGAAGGTAGTGATTAATGAGCCATGCTCTACCTGGAGGCCAGTAACAAATGGAGCACAACAGGGATCTATCACGGGACCTGTCCTGTTAACTACCTTTATCAATGATCTGAAGCAGATGGCAGAGTGCATTCTCATCAGGTGTGAGGTGATACCACACTGGTGGGACCAGTTGATGCACTTGAGGGCAGGGCTGCCACTCAAAGGGACCCAAGATGGGCCGGTGGAACAGGCCGAGGAGAACATTACAACATTCAACAAGGACAAATGTGAAGTCCTGCCCCTGGAACAGAAAAGCTCCTTGCAGCAAGCAGTACAGGCTGGGGGCTGCCAAGCTGGGGAGCAGCTCTGCTCCCCAGAGGAGCTGGTGGTCTTGGTGGACAGTGAACTGAACGTGAGCCTGCAGTATGCCCCTGCACAACAGCATGCAGGGCAATAGTCACAGGAGCACAGCCAGTAGACTGAGGAGAGTGATTATCCCCTTCTACTCAGCCCCCAGAGACCACATCTAGATACTTTGTCCAGTTTGGGGAGCACCAGTGAGAGAAAGGTAGTGATCAGCTGGAGCGAGTTCAGCAAAGTACCACCAAGATGGTCAGGGGCTGGAGCAGTTGCCCTGTAAGGAGAGACTGTGGGACTGGGGCTTGTTCAACCTGGAAAAGAGGCAGCTTCAGAGAGATCTAACACCAACCACTCAGTACCTGTGGGGTGGGCATTGCTTCTCTGGACTGACCTACCAGCCTTACCTCAACAGCCTCTGGTTTCAGCTTTGGGAAAGATAGCTCTCAGTCATGATGGTTGCACTGGGAGGGTCATTCAGCTCTGTATAAAGGAGGTAGAATTTGCGTAGTGCTGCCAAAATCAAAATGATATCCTGTAGCAAAACCAATCAATTAATCAGATCTGACTGAAAAAAAAAAAGACAGGAAAAGAGAAGGAGGAGGTATTGATCAGTGATTAGAGTAAAACAGCATTTTAGAATAAAACATATGTATTTTGAATTAACAAGCAATGAAGAAAATTTTGAACTAGTACACAAGGAGAGAGGTACTTCCAGAAATATCAAGGTAAAATAACGCATAACAAATCCAGAGTAGTCACCAATTTAGGACATTTCAAACTCTCACTTGGAAAGGCTTCAAATGCATTTTGAAGTCTCCAGTTTTATTTATTTTTCATTTTCCCCTGTTCACTGCAATCAGTAGAAATTAATGGTACTTAATAATTTATAGAAACTCCCCAATAATTTGAAGGATTGGCACAACTGCAAACTCTCTAAGAGACCTTGGGCATCTGGGCAAAGATTCTTATTTGAACATCTCTGAACAGTGTGGTCTCTCTTCCCCAGGGCATGAATAAGCTCTGGAAATTTATAGTCCATATTCCAAGCATACACAATATGACCATGCAACATAAAAAATAATACCCTATAAAAAAAGGTAAACATTGCCAAGACAAAAGCAAGATCATATTTTGTTCTCTGTCTGTAATGTTTCCAGAATATCTGGGCCCTAAATTCCTACTTGGCATCTTCATTGTTATTGCAATAAAAATTGTAACAATATAAGGCAATTAACTCCAGACACTTGAATAAGAAGCGAACAATACTTTCAAACTAATTAAAACAATTCAAACTAATACAGATTACATCAGAGAACCACAGATAAAAATACTTGGCAAGAGTCTACTCACAAAAATAAAAATCAGTTTAGAACAGTCATTACATTTTACATGTTTATTAGTAAATAATTTTACTGTTTTCACAAAAATGTGTGTCTACACATAGGTGTATGAATATGTTATCTATACTAATGAGGGACCTCAACGCAGCTGGGAAGACTGCAACAACTTTCTATTCCTAAGATTGTGCATTTGGATTTCCAAAATCTATGCATGTTTGTTATTAACAAATTATTCAGTTTTTTACAAAATTAATTTTTATATACATGTTCAAGCTTTTGAATGCACCTAACATTTTCGCAAAAATGGTGCATAGAGAAATTCAGGCAAGCAACTTATTCTCTACCACTGTTTTTAAAAATGTTGTTCTATTATGGATTATTAATGAGCAAGTTTATCACAAATGTTTTAACTTGGTTTTGTGACTTTTCCTGTACCAGTAACATTACATGAAAAACCTGACATCACTGTTAAAAATTCAAGGTGATTTAAGACAGCTGTCTTGCAGCAGCCACTGACTTTTGAGGATTGCCCTATGCATTAAAAGGAAGGAATAGATCAGCTTGACCATTATAGTGAAAATTAAGAAGTAGGGATGCTGTAACATTTTGATGAAGATGGAAGCAATGAGATTTTATGTATGTGGACCATTATTCGTTTTCCTCTTAAGGGAATTATTCAAACTGTCCACTAGCTTTTCAACAAAAAGAAATAAAATTAGCTATGACACTATTATAATAGCAAACTTAAAGAGATCCTTTCTCGTTATACTTCTTCACATATTGCCAAGACCAGTCAGTCAAAATTTATGGCTGATAGCATTTATGGCACCTATCAAAATGCTTTAAATGGCTTTTTCTAGCAAGAGTCTCACCAGAAATTACTAAGGAGATTTTCTATATGTGATATATTTCCCTTTACTACAGCACATGCTTCAGAGACTTGATTACTGGTAAAGCAGAGATAAAAGCTATAACAGAATGGTGGTCAAACAAGTGGAGCCTATAAAGTATGCACTCCTCTTTTGTTTGCTGCTATACAAAAAGTGAATAGACAAGCCCTTTTGCAAACTTGCAGAGGACCCACTTTTTCCCTACCCCCCACTCCTGGGAATAAGCCATTTTAATTATTGAAGTTTTTTTGTTTAATCTTCCACTGACAAGTAATATGAATATTTTATACAACACTGATGAATGCTTAACTAATACAGTTCTTCATACAAATGCAAACTTCCTTTTTACTGGCCTCTGGTGACTATGCATCTAGTGCCAGAGTGGCATCATTCAGCTCCAGTTGCTATAGCATTTTCAAGAACCTCTCTGTTCTTGTCATAAATTATCTTTAAGTGAAAAAAGCTCCAAGGAGGTCTGTAGCAAACTGTATCAAATAATGAATTTCTAAGCTGTGGTAGAAAACACTCATCTTACTTATATTCTTCTACCATCGATTGTTTAGTGACCCTTCTTTGGGATACAGATGAGCATAACCCTGAAAAATGTTTGTGTTGTCTTTCTCTTGCTGGCAGCCTGCAGCCTGCATGATCTAATAAATATTGGCAGGACCAAATGAAATAATATAGAAGAGCTTCTCTTCTTTAAAGTCCATAGACCAAGAGACTCTTGTCACTTGTTAATATCTCCATCAAACAGTGAAGTGTTAACATATGTGATACGACCACGCAATCAAGTAAGGACCGATTTGTTGACTAATTAAACCAACACAACAAGCTCTTTAGCACCTACAAGTGACAAGTTTAGAGCAGGCAAGTGGAAACTCTCAATTGAGTCCCCTTTTATGAGACTATCATGCCAAATTCAATTCTGACTGAGTAGTATTTGAATGTACTTGACTTCCACTATGTGCTGACATGCTTACAATAATTCATCATGTGTGACAATAGCCCAATATTAGAGATTTATGATATATACAAAACAGTTACAAATGAAATGTAGCCCTAACATGTGTCTGCTTTACTTATCCACAGCCTATTGATATTATAATTAATGGTCAATTACTTAGGGATAGAGAATAGAAAATAGTCATTACCAGTTTCAGTCATCATCTGTTTTTGGCAAATTCTGGAAGTAAATGAAACCATTTTCATAGTGTTTGGCGGTTGCTGGAAAGTACACTGTTGCTCACTGCAGGAAGAACAGGTTTGCTATCTGTTCTGCAGTTGAAGAGTTATTTTAGGAACATAATATTTATTTTACTATTATCATAATGTAGGTAAGCTTTAAAAAGTGTATCTGGGAAGAAGAAAATATAGTGAATATTTTACAAAGATTGCTAGCACTGGCCAATTTTACACACAGACACACACAAATCCAAGTCCCAAAGCAATTTAAAAAATGTAAATTCAAAATCCTTTAATAGGAAAAAAAAACTTGAAAGTGAGCACTTTCTGTTAATCTTTCAGTTTTAGATTCTGCCTTAATATTGACAAGACTACTTGTGAGTCTAATAGCCCAGTTTAAGGGGGAGTTCAAGCTACTGGGAAAAAGGCATGTGAATCACTTTTAGGTCACTGAATGTGCAAATGATTATCAATACTTTCCTTTTAATTTTGAATAGTTCCACTGAAATCAATGGGGCTATTCATCTATGAAAATTATGAATGTATATAAGTGCATTGAAGTATTTGGACCCTTGTCTTTAACAAGCAGCAACAAAAAGTCCAGACCCTTCCAGGTTCTTGGAGAGGCTCATTCCAAAGTGCAACCCACTCCTGGCTAAACTTTCAGCCCTGAGGGGACATGAAGGCTTTCCATGTTCAGGAAAAGATGGGTAGACAAGGTGCTTAGGGACATGGTTTAGTGGTGGAATGGCAGTGTTAGGTTAATGGCTGGACTTGATGATCTTAAAGGTCTTTTCCAACCTAAGCGATTCTATGATTCTATGAGTCAGAGACTGAGGAAAGTATTTTTGGGGATCAACCAGCCAATGGGCACCTGCCTAAACTCCCAAGGAGCAGAATGTGAAGAAGAGGGACTTTCCTGACTCACCTGTTGAATCCAGTTGGTGGGCCAGAGAAAAAGCTTCCCTTAGCTCAGGATCCTCAACTACAAGCCTTCAGTTAGGTCACAAAGATGGATCTGGTCTAGAGGAAACCACATCTTCTCCAACACAAACTTTTTGATCATCGGTCAAGGATGAAAATGAGGTCAAGAAGAAAGAAAAGGAACTCGGAACCAGCAGAAGTAATTTGACTAGTGTCTCCACTTTAAAGTCATATTTAACCACTGACCTGGGATGGAGGGCACCTTTTAAACAGATGGTGGCAGTAACACAAGAACGATACAGGCAGTCTGTTGGTTTGGGTGTTGGCATGCCTTTGCTTGAAAGAAACAGGAAGAATAAGAAATAACCTTGGATTTATATCGAGCAAATGGCTCTAGTTGTTAATTTCAGCACTAATGTTTGCACAGTGCTTTGACATCATCAGTTGGAAGAACTGCAGAATAATTTTTTCTGCCTCAGAAGCCAGCAGTGACAAAAGGAGTTCTTTCCAACAGCAGGGGATAATAATTATATTGATCCCTTTTATATGTTACTGCTAAGCGTCTATTACCAACCAAACTTTTAATATGAATTTTTTAATGTCTTTAAGAGCATAATGTTTTGTCGCTAGATGGAAGTGTATGTTTTTTTAGTATTCCCAATTTACTTTAAAATTATACCCAAATAAGTAAATATCCCTAATTCATCAAACATATCAAAATAAATTGTCAGAATTTTATATAGTAATGATCTGGTATCTAGATAAGTACATTTTATTTCAGAAGTACAGTCATTCATAGTTGGAAAAGAAAAGCTTTGATTCAGTTCTCAGTGATACTGGTGCTAACAGAGAGCAATAATGTAACACTGAACTCATGCAATTTAACTCCAGGTTTAACATACAAATTCATTTAGATATTTTATTACCTAAAAACCTTAAAGCATTACATAAAAATGCAATTATTTAAGTAACCTTAAAGGAGACGAGATCTTATAGACTTGTGTTGATATCTGCATCTCCAGAGGAATCAATGCAATTTCAACAAAAGAATTGTATCACATTGAGTTGTTTCATATAATGCCATTGAAATGAAAGAGGTTCACAAAGGGTTGATTAAATTTAAGTGGAAGAAATACAATGAGCAAAATTCATCGCTGGTGTAATTCTGTTGTCTCCTGCAGTTCCACCGTGAATGGATAGGGCCCATGACAGTCTGAGCTTTTTCTGCACTTCAGCAACTGAATTAGCTGAATTAAAATCCTTTAAATTGTAAAAAAACCCCAACAACCAAAAATCCAATCCCTGCCCCCATATTATACAAACCAAGTTGAATTAAAGAAAAATACACTGAAAGAATGTTAAGAATTTGATTTGCTAAGACATATAAAGAGGAAGCTCCATCATTCACATGCACTGTGGTCAATATTGATCTTGTAGGTCACATCAAAAGTGTTTCAAATCAGTCTAAAGATACCATGTGTATGATAAAGCTACTCATATTGAGACAAATCTAACTTCTTAACCTTTTTTTGTCTTCTATTTAGGGAAGAAGAGAGCAGGGGTCCATGATGGACATTTAGCCAAATTCTTAAAACTGTCCTTAAAGACTTTCTAAAAGATATTGAAGTCTATAGGAACTACAGATAATCATTATCTCACAGGCATTTAATAGGCATTTAATTTCTTTTCATAATTTATCATGTGTAAGACCCACTACTACACTCTATAGGATTTACGTTTACAGATGCACACGTATATTTAATAAGTGAAGCAGCTAACACCAGAGCTTTTTGCACCCAACCTGTATTTATTATCATAGAATCATAGAATCATAGAATGTTTTGGGTTGGAAGGGACCCCTAGAGGTCATCTAGTCCAACCCCCCCGCAGGAGCAGGGACACCGCTAACTAGATCAGGCTGCTCAGAGCCC
>NW_009260791.1:5298091-5305772 GCF_000687185.1 Egretta garzetta
TAGGAGAGGTGCTCCAGCCCCCGGATCATTTTTGTGGCCCTCCTCTGGACTCCTCTGGTATATTATGAAAACGAATATACCTTTTCCCCTCCCAGGTACCTCAGAGTGTTCAAAGTTGTATTTCTAAAGTAACTTACCCACTACTGAAATTAATCTAACCTACATCTTTCTATCTCATGCAAAAGCAGTAACCTACTTTGATTGGAATGGCGCTTGCATACTAACTCCATCAGTGTGGTTTCAGTAATCATACAAATAGCTGCATTCAGATATTTATTCATTTAGACACTATAATTGGGAGGCCAGAAAAATTTGCAAAAGGAGAGGTAAGGTACTAGGAAAAAGCCCCATGGATTTCTTTGAAAACAAACTCAACAGATTTCTTTGTAGATATATTATTAGATTTGAATGTAAAAGCCTCAGAGAAAGAAATAGTTCTGTGAATATCAGAATTAGGAAACCTGGTTCTACAGTCTCTCTCCTGTGTTAGCTTTGATGTCTTGTGGATTGATGGCTGATGTTGTACCACAATCTTACTGGCAATGAGAACGCTTTAATTTTACACCCCTGCCCAGCTGCCTACTTTCATGTATCTCCTACTCAGCTTGAATCTGGAATCTCTCTTTTAAGAATTTCAACCTCTCTGTATAATTTCATTGAAATGAGACTACATATTGAGGAATTACTAAGGGGATTGAGGAGCAGCAGGAGGATAGGCAGAGCAATTACACAACCCTTTTTCACCTTTAGAAAAAAAGCTAAAAAATATTACGGAAGCCCATATAAAAGTCCATTTCTTTCCCTGTTAAGCAATACAGTTGAATCAATATTGGCATATTTTCATTCTAATGTTTAAAAAGGACTAAACATTACAAAAATTATTGAACCCATTTTCAGTAAGCCACACAGTTACCCCGTGGAGTAGAAAAGTTGCAAGACTACAGCACATACAGGATGTGTTTTAGCATTCATGTCTGGGATTTTCCTAGAATTTTGCATTTAAGTTGAGACTTTGTGCAAGACCCACTAGAGGAGTGTTAGCTGTCTAATTTTAAGGTGCCACCAGCAACGCTGTCAGAGCCCTAAATATCTTGTGTATCTGCCTGCATTCCCACCTTGCTCTCTCTCTTCCCTTCTCCACATTCTTATTTTTCTTTATAATATTCCCACATAGCAGCACCGGACTTTGTTCAATGTGGAGCTGTTTTAAAACTCAGGCTTGCATTCAGGACAAGGAAGGGAAGAAGTAAGAGATACAGTAACTCAGAATGACACAGTTCAACAGCTCCAGTAAATTAACTTTCTCTTAATAAAGGTTGAATGGTGTTGATATGAACTGATTGAAACAGGTCTATGCACATATGGGCAGGTCTAGCAGTACAGCGTACCTTGGGCATTCAGACCACCTTTTGCCATGCCTGTGGGTAGTTTTATGCACCATGGTGTATATCCATTAATGCTACTGACATTACATGGGGATGGTGTAGCATGAAGTTTTGCCTGCCTTGAAGTCAAAATGAGAAATCTGATTGACTTAAATGATGGCTCCAGTCTCTCTCATCGGTTTAGCTCCACTCAGGGAGATCATAATCCACTGCAAGTCATGGGAGTCCTGTTGATTAGAATGGAATTTATGTAAGTTGTGGATCTGGCCTAGTCATGTCAATGGGCTACCTGCAATGCATTAAGCTAGCTGTGTGCATAAGCTTTGAAGGAGGAGCACCTGGGAAGAAAAGTTCTGCAGAGATTAGGATAGGTCTTGATCTGCTTTAGTCTTTATTAAAACAACTGTGATTTCATTTAAATAAATAAAGTGATCACAGTAACTATGAGTTCCAAATACTGTATTTGTGACAATTTCACCTCCTGAGGTGCCATCTCCATTGCTTTAATTGGGCTTATCACCTCCACAGGAAAGGAGGACAAAGATAGCATTTCAGACAGTGAACTTAAGATGTAGGCACGTGATCTTTTCTTCTTCATTATTACAGCAGCAGTAACCTTTGTCAGGAAGGCACGGGGACATCTGTGTGTGATTACACCTTACAACAGTAAGATTTGCCAGTGACATCCCCCAGCACCTGCAGAGATGCTTCAAGCTAAGCTTCAGCTCACTCCTGCATCTGAAAAATAAATAATGCTCATATAAATAACAAGCAGAATGATATTTTATGGGTTGTGGTTTTGTGCTTGTTTTGTTTTGATTAATAAGACCTTGAAATTGAATAGCAGAATTCCAGCAGCCAAGTATTTTTTTTTAGTAGAGCTAAGCTCGAGTTTAAAACCCTTCACCTCTGGAATCTTGAGCTGAAATATTATTTATGTCACAAATGAAAATGAGTACAGTGACATGAACCTACTAACATGTAGGCTGAGATTACAAAGCCTTCCCTCTCTTCAGTAGGATTGTTGGTTTCTGTTCAAGCGAAGGCCAAGGACTTGAACAGTAGGGATGTTTGAGCCCAGGACTCAGGTGCATTAGAATAACTGGAGGAGACTCAACAGTTTCCATCTCTAAAAAATTGTATTAGAGTTCATGAGACAAAGAAACCAATGTAGGACTCCAATCTACAAAACAATTAACATTCAGCCTTCAGTGCTGCAAACCACTTAAATATATGCTGCTACTGAGAGAAGAAGTCTAAGATAACTAATGTGGACTTAATTTTTCCTGTCCTTTTAAATGTATCTAGTTCTTACAGCACTATCTTCCCATTTTACAAATGGAAAGTGAGACAGGGGCTGAGGGATCCACTTCTGCACACAACAGTAAGCAACTATGGTGGTTTAGGACATTGCTTAACCCATCTGTTCTCCCTTCTCCTTTGCCAGAGGTTGCTGCCACCATTGCAGGAAGAGAGAGGTTTGAATCAAATGTGTGCTCATTCTCCAGCTGCTGCACTTCATATTCCAGTCTCAATGCAAACTTCAACAGCCCTAAAGTTAATACAGAAAGCTGTGAAGTAGAATGGCTGAGGTAGAGCCACATATTCTTTTTGCCGTTTCTGCTACAGGGTTAGTTACCTGCAGGAGAGGGGTGAGGCAGGGTGCTCATGGTGGTGATGTGTAAAACTGCCCCAGCAATATTCACCAAAGCTAACTCTTGGAGCTGGAAGATCTAACTCTACAAAGGGATGACTATGACTCCCTCAAAGCCCAAGATCAAATCCTCAAAATCCTTGTTTGTCCATTTAGGCACCAAAATTAGGTGCCTAAAATCCACCTAATTTTCTACTTTTTCTGGGTTTATAAGTGCTGGGATGCCCAGTATATCCATCTTGACAGAGGTAAAGTACTCCATTATAGCAAAGACTTATCAGGATCTACAAAGTCTTCCCCTGTCTGTCATGCCTGGATCTTGTTCATATGGATCTCATAGAGCACACTTATTAGAGTAAGGTCTGCACAGACATGGGCAGGAAAGAATACCGTGCCTTTCATAACATAGAGGAGCAGGCAGAGGATTTTGGTACACTATGGGAGATTTTTATTCATGTCCTTTCCCAGCTGAAGACTTAGAAAGTCCATCTCAAAGTACCAGAATACCGTAGCTTGTTCTGAGCTTGAAGATCTCTCTACACTCCTGCAGAGCTGTGATGGACTGGGCAACATGAATAGGGGATGGAAGTAAGTGATAGGGTTTTAATGCCTCCTCTGTTGACTACTTATGTATTTTATACTAGGAATTTACTGAGCAAAACAAGTGCATTTTGGGAAAACAGTTCTAGTGAATTTCCCAAAGTCACAAGGGAAATCTGTGGTGAACCTCAATAGGAAGTCTCCCAGCTCAGCTAATGCCCCAACCATTTGGGTTGTGTTTTCTTTCTGAGCAAGATTTTTACGTTAAGACTATTCAGTAACTTCAGTATTTCCCCAGATGGCCAGCATCTTCCAAGACAAAGATCTTAATTCCTGAAGTGTAGCTAGAAAAGAAGAAAAAAACCCTAGCACATTGATTGTCTTTATCACATTAGTATCAGGGCTGGGAGAAGACACAAACTGTCATCTCAGTCCCGCAAAATTATTTGTCCATCTGCAGGATTAGTGATTAAATTCCCAGTTGTTGAGAATCAGTCTGTCCTATGTGAAGATAAAGAAATGTAGGATTTCTTACTTTTAAGCAGAAAAGTGTAGAGCGAGCTGAAATGACGGGGTGCAATTTTGAGCAAGGCAAGGGGAACAAACCAACACAGTTTGTTTCATTCTAGAAAGTAATACCAAGACTATTTTTGGTATTTTGAGACCCTGCCTAAACTCGTGTGGGAAGACTGCTGTATGCCTATGCATATGCATATTCCATTTGGCAATACACTCACTACGGCACGCAGCCACCTACTAAATAATAGAACTTAAAAATGGAAAATCAAATGACAGAAAAAGCTATTTCCAGGTATTTAATCAAAGGGAGGATCAGAGTACAAAGCTCAAGACAGGCCCAGCACACAACTCTGGCTGAACTGTCACTCTACAGCGGGTTTCAAACATCTGCATTACTTTGACTGAAATACCATGAATAATTTATAATAGAATAAAGAATTTAAGAAAAATAGATTTAAAAAAATTAATACCCCACAGTAATCACCTGGCTTCATGTTTATTAGTGAGGTGCTCTGGGGTAGAAAACATCATTGATTTTATGAACCTTTGGGGAGGTTTCTTTTTAAAAATTAACATTTCAGCTTGATATTATTTTAGTATTTACCACTCGGTATTGTCTTAGATGTCATCTTGGCAAAGGGCTCCTAAACAACTGCCACTTTTAGCACTGCTGCCAAAAGGCCCCCTTTCACAATAAAGCATGCTGTGCTTTGGCAGGAAATCAATAAAGTGAAAATCTGTTCTCATCATCCATACATTTACCATCACAATCAACAATCAAAGGCAAGACCTGGGTTCTTTATCCACAGGCTCCAGCCTCCCAATTTTCTGCTATGAAAGGCAGCATAAATTAGAACCCTTGGTTCCTGTTAGCTGGGCTTAATGGGTATGATTTATGAACCATTAAATGAGGTTATGTAAATTGATCCTTAGCAGAATGCTAGCACACAGGTGACAGGTGCAGTACATTTGAATGATGAGTCCACAAGGGTTCTGTACAAATCAGATTTCAGTGACATTCAGTTTTAGGAAGGAGAAATATGTTGTCAACAAGGAAGTGATTTAAATAGTGCCCTGGGTTTGTCAGCAATTATGCTTTTCTTCTTAATTGCTGCAAACTATATAAATTCTAATAGGAAATAAATTACTGATTTACCAGTTAATGACAAGGGGGTATAGACAAGAATGGTTTAAACATTAAAAAAAAAAATTGCCTTGTGAGGCCATATTCAGTGATGATTTCATTTATGCTGTTAAAGTTAACAGATGCTTTAAAGTCACAAGATAAACTTTGACATGAGCTAAGTAAAATTGTTTTTATTGCACAGCTAAAGAAAACCGGTTTTGTGCTACAGCAATGGATGTTCTTAAAAGGATGAAATAATGTATTTACATAGAAATAGGGATAAATTTTGCTTGTTATTTTTTACTTGTTTGTTGTCTTAATAACCTTTTCAAAAATTAGATCAAATTACATTCACTAGATTAAAAGTATTCTGGCTTACCCTGGCAGGATTTTTATACTAACAGTGAAAATGATCACACCTAGTGATCCGATGTTTGGCTCGTTTCCTTCTCATTGCTACTCAAAGTGACCGTAAGGATTGACTTATAATAAAGTTTTGAGAGGAAAAAATGGGCTTGCTGTTGTAATACATTTACATCAGTGCTGTCACTGTTCAGGGTAGGAGGGCTCTTGGAGAACTAGATGTATTTGTGTGACATTTAAGTTCTGCTTTTCCCTAGTCTGGTTAACAGCATGTTCCAACTACTGGCCTGGCACACCTCTGCTTAATGAATGCTTGCCTCTTTCTTTGGAATGAAATGAAATAGCAATAGGAACAAAATAGCATGGATAAGTCTGTAACTCAAGGCTTCGAGGGCAGCAGTTCTGGAGGAAAGATTGTACAGGAGGGTACTCAAAATACATAGGATAGTAGGACGGTGTGAAAATACTTTCAGAGGCTTAGCAATGTTAGATCGTTTTCATCTGTGGAAGAAAATATAGAAGATGAGAGGAAACCAGAAAAAACCCTCACCAGTAAGCTGGGAAGCCTAGTAAGATCTAAGGCAAACTGAACAAACTCAAGATGTTAACATGTGTCTGTCTATTTTTGCCAACATGTTCATTGGCTCTGTATTTCCTGCCTTTTTTTTTTTTTCCAAATTCAGTGAAGTTTGTTCAAGCAACAAGCATCAGTTGCTAATTGAATTAGCCTCTCCTACTGTGTTTTACTTCAATGGAGATTCCTTTCAAGGTTCAGCTGCTTACGCATTGCATTGTTCTGCTCAATGCTCATATGTCGCTTGCTGCAATACTTCCCTTTCACAGAAGCTGTCACTTTTATTTCTGTGAAGAGGATCAACAGGATTGAGTCCAGAATGTGTAGCACTTTTGGGGGTGTGGATGCAAATTAAAAGGATCACCAGGTTGCAATATGGGTAATACAGAGAAAGCATGATGCAGTTTCATTGGTGAGGAGATGAAGTACTGCGTTTTACCCCAGGTATTAAGGAAGAATTCCATAGCCTTCCTTATTATATGACAAAGCTATGTCAAAGGAATGCAAAAGACAAGCCCTCAAAAGCTAAGGAAAACCTCACTGTGCTTGTCCATGCAAAGCTCATTCAGCATCTTCTGTGACTGTGTTATGGAACAGTCTTCATCATATAGGATCCGCTGGTGCTTTGAAAGGCCCTGATTCTGTTTCACACCTACAGAAAGGACTGTGTACCCAAAGACAGGTCAGTTATTTTTAAAGGTGTTAGCTTGATCTAATCAAAGTTATCCTCTTCCACCACACAGCTTGCCTTAGGTTGCTGTCTTTAAATCACCCTTGCAACCACAACCCTATCACTCCTGTCACAAATAAAACTCTTGGGTTTTTTTCTCATGTGGCCGTCCCTCATTCACTGTATGAGGTGGTCGATCTTTATGGAATGGGTTACTGCTGAATGTTTCTCCATGTCCACCCTGCCTGCTGCATATCCAATGCCTTAGTCCCTTGCACTTTTGACAGTGGCAAAAAGCAGGTGCTGCAGAAAGAGTACAAGAAGAGAGAAAAAGATATATAGTACTTCTGAGCCCTCTTTCAGCCTCCAGTCATTGTCCACTTAGAGAATTCCTGAGTTGGATGCGATTTATCTATGTTTATTAACTTCCGATGGATTTGTCTTCCATACAATTGTCCCATCTTCTCTTGAACCCATGTAAACTTTAGCAAGACGTTCCACATATCAGCTCCTCTCCTTTTGTTTGTTTTGAACCTGAACCTGTGTGCAGAAAATCAAGCCTTCGGGAGGAGCGTGACTAATGGTTAAGCACTGGACTAGAATGAGACTAAAATCCTCATATTTTACATTTTAGTACAAAACAGTTTCTCTATAAGGTACAGAGAGAGTCCAAACTGTGTGCTGAATGTATCTATAAAGATATGAGGGACTGACTGAAATCCTGAACATCTCCCTCTATAAAATGTCCTGTGGGGATTCCATCTGCATTCACTCTGGCTTTCACTGACTGAAGGAGCATAGCTCCAATAACCGGCTATTGTAAGAAAGGTGGCAGGATCTCCTCCTCTTC
>NW_009260791.1:5305793-5310005 GCF_000687185.1 Egretta garzetta
GCTGAAAATGGAAAGAAAATGGTGTCCATGACTGCATTTTACAGAGGTCTCTAGTCAGCTGTGCTCTGGGAATGCCTGTTGTGGGACTTGGGGGTGGATCTGCTCACATCTGCCAGAACTCGGCAGTTCTGGCCATGTAGGAATGCCCATGTTTGCACCTAGGAATGCCACAATTAGGAAGGTGCTTATGGAGATTAGTCACCTCCATGGTTTGGTCACCTCCAAGAGTTGTCACAATTTTAACTTTGGGCAGAATGGAGCTCATGACATTTCCTGGAGGTACACAAAGGCATGCTTTGTACTGCAATGGATCTCAGCGCAAAGATCCCTGAGCTAGCCAATATTGGCCTGAACTAGTATATCCACACAACGCAGAACAGCTTTATGTAGACCCAGCAGCTCAGGTCTGAAAGCAGTCTGGTTGTGCTGGTGCAATGCAGTGATGTGACGAAGCCAAACCCCATGAATTAACGCTGGTGTAGCCACAAAAGCCAAATCCTGCAGACTCAGCCCAGAGGTCTTTGCATCATTATAGTGGAGAAACATCTGATTTAACTCCCTTTTAGATCTAGTTCTGAGTTCATCAGAAACACTAGGACCTGTGCTACTCCTTCCCTGAGAGGTGACATTATCCTTCCTG
This sequence comes from Egretta garzetta, assembly GCF_000687185.1. Taxonomy (NCBI): domain Eukaryota; kingdom Metazoa; phylum Chordata; class Aves; order Pelecaniformes; family Ardeidae; genus Egretta; species Egretta garzetta. Next base: position 5,306,434 of record NW_009260791.1, read on the forward strand.
TGTTCCAGATGGGCAAGCAAAAGGCAGGGAAAGTGCACCCCATGGGTACAGCCTGATTGTCCAGGTAAGGGAATGTGGCAATGGCTCTGCTTACTGAAGTTCTCTTTTGGACCAGATTTATGGGTTTATTTTGAGTAAAACAAGGCTAGGAAAAGGGGTTGATGCATCCCTCTTCCTCATCCCCTTCTGCAAAGCATTCTTCAGTATAAAACCACTTTGAAATTCCATAATGCAGACGTAGGCACTGACATTAAAGCTCAAATTGACAGTGACAAGTAAATGTGGGTGGCTGGTTTGAAGGACCAAGGACATAATTTGGTTGTATCTTAACTTCTCAAGGTATTTCTTTTTCACAGCAGAGCTTCCAAGGGCTCTAAGATGCAGAGGTTGGAGCTTGGTGCAACAGTGAAGCACAAACATGGTATTTGAAAAGTGGCAAAAGAAAAATAGTGGCCTTTTGTGAAAATGGTGGCTTGTGAGTTCTCAGCATCACACAGGAACTCCATGGCAGAATTTGGGATAAGAAGCAGTTTGTTAAGACAGCATTTCACTGCCTTAGTCATCAGGGCAATCTGTACCCCTTCCTGCAATTCCCTTTCTCATCCAGTGCATGCTTTCTTAGGTTTCAGCAATTAATGAGGCAGGGTTACTGAAGCACATAACATGGATTCATCCTCAGACTTGCCCCTATGTACAGTGAAATGAGGTTAAGTTTTCTCATGCTGAGAATGCTTACAAAATCATGGAATTAAGGAGTGTATTATTATACTCTTAATAATAAAGGCAGTCTTAATTCTGGTAATTCTTATTTTGAGTGTTTGACTATATAACTTTTATACAAATCTTTATATGTGGATTTTTTAAAATTTGCTTTTATAATAATTGTCCAGATTATAAAATCTTAAGACTTTGGAAAAACAAACTTTTTGTTGTGTGTCATTGCTTGACTCCACAGGGCATAGGTTTTTTAGTAGGACTGAAATTTTTAGGGTCACAGAACCTTTTGGAGCTGATTGAAAGATGGTTGAGAAGGTGCTCTGAAGTTCTGGTCCCCTGGGGTCCCATCTCACACAGATAGCTTCTGTACCTATTGCTCTTTCCCACGCCCCCAGCATCTTCCTCTGTTGCTGTCCTGACTGTCTCATCCTCACTGTTTGCAACTGCCACTACTCCCAACCTCCACCAGCTCTGCCCCAGGTTTACTGCACAGAACATCTAGATCAGCACAGTTCAGAAAGGGTCCTAAAGTCACAGAGCACCTTCACTATGAGACAGAAGGTACAGAAGTGCTAAGGACCCGTCTTCAACTTGATCTTTCACAGTATCAAGGATCATTGTTGCAGAGTTGGTATCCTAGATCCTGGGCGTTTTTACTGGAGCCAGGACTCCTACATCTCCTCACCAGGCAAGCTCCATTTTGTTGGTTAGAGACACTGCAGAAGTGGTCCTTCTCCAGCATAGAGCCAGGAAAGCTGACAGTTTGTCAAAATTGCTATATGAATACAACAAAGAAAAAGATCTTAACAAATTTGATTGCCTAAAATCCTTCCAGCTTTGTCTTCTGAACTATTTCATTCTCATTTACTCAGCCCTGGACACAACATCATCTCCCATGGCTAGGCGCTCAGACCGTGTCCCCACAAAGGATGAAGGATGGGCTGGAGCAGAAACCAGGCTGCTATGAAACCATTACAGTGGGAACATTTCCGTGTGGCTACAGGAGAGCAGGAGATCAGGCCCGCTGTCTGAAGTATCGTTAACTGGCCTTTCTGGAGGACCGGTTGTAGTCTGGAGTGAGTATCCATTTAGCTTGTCTCTGACTTTTGTCTTCCCGTGTCTGTTTCTCTTCTTATTCCAGATGATTCATGGAAGAATCTATTTGGAGAGAAGAGGTTGAGGTAGGAAGGGAAAAACCCCTTCAAAAAACGTTTTCTAAACTGCTTGCCCCCATCTTGGCTTTTTCAATAGCTTTTTCTCTCTTCTGCTCTATGAAGTAGTAGAGGAAGAGGAAGTATGTTTGTATTGGTTATTTGCATGTATTTAACCACTGCTAGCATTCACTGAGAGGATTTCAGGCCCCCTGATTCCATGACTTGTACAATTACATTATCTAGACATATTACGGTTACAAATTTTTTTGCCACCATGGTTCATACAGGATAAATCCTTGTATGAGAAAGTGGTGGTAGACCTTAGAGTGGTTTGCTGAACTTTCATTTTTTATCCTGCTAAAAATCATTATAAAGTCATAAGAGTTTCATTTAGGTATTTATTTGTTGTTCATACTACCAAGTTTTATCAGTTACCTGTTTTTTATATTTAATGCTCAAGTATTACATAAAGCAATGTTGCTTCTTTTCCTTATAAATAAAAGGGCTAAAAAGGCAAAGTTGTTTTTCTCTCAAACGTTAAGAGTTCCTGGTAATTAATTCTTTGCTGTGAGCTTACTCAATCAAATATAAAACAAAAAGCCCCCCACAAACTAACGGCAACAACAACAAAACTTTGCCATGGAAAGTGATGTTTTTCAGATATTTTGGACAGCCTATTGGCACTAATCACATGGTATTCCCAGCAGTGCACATGATTTTTTTATTTGCATGCTTAACAACCAGTTGTTTTTCTCCTCTTTTGGAGACCACGTGAAGTGGGTGATATGCTCTGCTCTGGTTCTTTGTCCTCCTCATTGCATGTCTCAACAAAAAATATTTCAGAATTGCCCAAATTTTCTTTTTGACATGAAACACAAGTTGTACCAGTTATTGGTGCTGTGCATCCCAACCCCCTTCTTCAGTAAAGGCTACACCAGGAGAAGAAAGCAATAGCTGCAATGGAGACTGCAAGCATGGCCTTCTGCTATTCATATCCTCTTTGGCACAGGACCAAATAACAATCCTTCACCGCTAGTGGAATTAGGACTAATAGAAAGCAAAGGGCAAATTCAGGAAAGACCAGTCTCCATCTTCTGCATAGTGAGGAAGCCTCTTTTCCTTAGAAGAGGTTCAGTAACCGATTAGAAGTCACGATCCTTTCAACTTTTCTGCAAATGCAGTTGAAGAGTTCAAGCTGAAATGCAAATTTCACTGCTATTTGGGTTTTGTACTGACAAGTTCAGAAAAGACCGGAAAGTCAAACTTAGAATAATTTAACGGAAAGCTTCTGTTGTAAGATTAATTTTATAAAATAAAAATAGTGATCTCAAAAAGCTGGAAGCATTCTTGATGAAAGAGCTTTTTCCTTCTGCAGTTTTAACCAGATTTTTTTAAATTTCTGCTCAGATTTAATACTACATGGTGCTTAAATTCTTCATCTGTCATTAGTTTTACAGCCATTTTTCACCCATATTTGGCCTGATCCTTTCTACTTTGGGAAATTTTTTATCAATTTAATTGCACTAATATTAGTAGAATAACTCCTGCCTAGCTCTTGCCCAGTAAAGACAGGTTCTGGCTTTATATTCGAGAACTTTGGTAAATGACAATTTTTTGTGCTAAGTGTTTGCTTGAAAGTCTAGCATGGATAATATTGAAGGAAAATGACTCCTTTACAGCCTTATATTAGAAAGCAATGGA
>NW_009260791.1:5310018-5319788 GCF_000687185.1 Egretta garzetta
CTGCCATAATAGTGAATTTCTTGTGAAACTCAAATTTCTATTTTGACATAATTTGGGTGTAACCCTGCCACCACAACCCATATTGAGTTTTCAGTTAACTCAAATGCACTACCTACACTATATATAGTACTTAGTATATAGTTCACGGTAATTTTAGCATCACCATGCTTGTGGATTTATCATAACATCAACATCATTCCAAAAAACTTTAGACTAAAACTTCCTATGATGTCTAATGGCAAACGGATGTTATTCCAGCTTTTCTATTTCACATTGAAAACATATTTAAACACCAACCATACTAATATCCCCATACCCACTTCAGAAAAAGCTGTCTGTATTATCTCTGTACTTAAACTACCAGCTCATCAAAATTGTATACATAACCATTTGGGTAGTGTGGCACAGTGGAATATAAATGACTCATAAACCTGGTAAGATATGAATCCACTGTTTAATTTAAAAAGGAATTATTCAGGAGTTTAGTATTATACATCTGGCAACGCTGAATAAAGAAAAAACTGCTGGAATTGAAAACTCAATACATTGTTTCTCATGCCATTGAAACAATAACTATTCTGGATTAGTGACTTCAATACTAATTTACTCGAGCTGAGAATCTGGCCTTGAGGCTACCCTGAACGTTTTCTTTTTTCTGGAACACGAGTATTAAGAAATTATTTTTAAATTCAGGCAGACAGAGATGAGTTTCTGTACTCTGCAATTAGTGTTACATAGCATTCATGTTGAGTATCAGGGATATATGTATTGGTTGAAAAAGGACTCTGATGAATGGCATTGCCTGATAAATAATTTTGATTCAACTCATTAAATTGCTAGCTATGGGCTAAATTCCAAAATGTAATCCAAACTTCTGCTTTTGTAACAGTAAATTTTTCCAAACAAAATCATCAGTAGAAATATTTAATATAGCAAAGGTATTTGTTAGAATCTAAGAAGTAAATAGAGAAGCTCATAATAAGCTGCAGTGAAATTAATTTTATAATTTTTAAATATCTAAGCTAAGATAAATGCAAAAGGTAAACAAGCAGAAAAAAAATCATAACAATTACAGTGAATTTCAGATTTTTTTCCAATAATCTAAAATATTTAGTAATATAAACAAGGGAATTAACCATTTTCCTGCTGCTGTTTTGTCTGTCATATAGCCACGTATCTTTTATATAGCCACATATCTTTTTGCAAAATTATTAGAAGGCAAAGGTGGCAAATTCTTTGCATACATGTGAAAAATTATGCAAGATGCGGAGGAACAAGATTGTGCTTTTTAGGTTAACAACAATTCTCTAAACTACTAACACACATATTTAATTCATGTACCATAGTTCTCCTGTCAAGTAAAGGCAGAAATGCTAATCTCTTCATATTATCAATATACATGCAATTGTACTTGCAACATTATCTGAAGCTAGCTGGTCACCCTGTGCATATCTCCTGTAAACTCTGATTACATGCACCGTACCTGGGGTTTTGCCAAAGGGGGAGAGAAGGAGCAGAGTCAGCAGTGGAGTTCAGCTAAAATGTTTCAACTGCCGTTTTAAAAGGGTCCTCTTGTATTCTGTACTCACAGCCTTTATCCTAGATAGAGGAGTTAAGTTTAAATTTAGCTTTGTGTGAAAAGGGTAGAAACTCGAGTTCAGAATCAGTCAGCTGGGTGCAAACTTGGATTAACTAATTCAGTCTGGTGCTTGGGACTCAGGGGGATGGAAACATTTTTTGCATGTGTGCAAGTGGTTAAACTAGTAAATTAAGCTAAATGAACATTATGTTGAATTAGGCAATTACTATATGGCAATTTTCATTAGTATGGGTCTTATCAACAGGGTTTTTAGTAATTTTCTTTACATCATCCCTCATGATATATAATATTTAAGCCATTATCTGTCAAGCTGTGCACTATGTGGACTAAGTCAATTCCCTGACATGAAGTGTAACAGTATGATGTGAAGCTTTAAGTATATGATGAGAGATCCACAAAGCCAGGCAGCTTTCCTGAACCCTGACCGTGGCCTCTTTGAAGCTCAGTGACCTCTAAATGTGGTAGGAATTCTCTTTAGAGTACTTTAAAGGGTGGTGAGATCCTATTCCTCTCTTTTAAACCAGCAAGAATTGGGAGGTTGCCCCGGTGGATCCAGGAGTGATGGGAGAAGAGACGTGGGCCTCTAAATCAGCACCTGCCTGTTGTCTCCTTCTTGCCCACCGAGGCTGTAAGCCTATGCAATAATCTTTTAAAAAAAAAATCTTCCATTTTTATTCTGATGCTGTGTAGTGAGGTGTCAGGAACAGTTTGAGGATTGCAGTGCACCCATTTCTATCTGTCTTTAAGTTGTTATTACAGCTCAGAAGCAGAATGTCAGTACTTGCTTGTTTACTATAATGGGTATATATTTATTCAGGCTAGCGAATTGCAATTAATCTTGTTTATGGAAGGCAAAATTAAACAATTAAGCAATCAAACATACTGTACAAATTCGTCAGAAAACATTACAAGAAAAACAAAATTAATCAAAAGGCATACGACTCCTTGACTTTGTTCCCAAGATTTTAAATTCTATTTTAGAATAAGGGAAATCCAAACCACCACAACATATAAAAGTTTTTAGACGAATAATTTTATAATTGTGGGAGATTTTTAATATTGTAAAATGGAATTAAACCTCTTTTATTACAAGCGATTCTCAGTACAGTGAACTGATGGGTTTCATATCACAATTCTGGAAGACTTCAGAGAAAATAAAACCTGCACCTTCCCACATCTTCCAAATTAGGCAAATAAAACACTCCATAAACCATGAATGCTCTATTAAAGCTGTCAGAAAATGCATCTGGAAACATCTGGCTTATAAAGCTGGAAAATGAAGGAAGTTGAATACAAACAATATCAGCAGTGAGAGAAATACAGAACCGTCATAGAGTCTGACATCCAGATCCATCCTGCTGCCAAGCACTAATACTTAGGCAAGTCCTGCATCTTGCCCAGGAAGACAGGCAATATGTAAAGAGTTAGGGGAAAAAAAACATTTTAAAATATTTCTGTGGTAGTTATTTGCACAATAGGTATGGAGGGAAGATGATTTTTGTTCCTGTGGAAAAAATGCTGGAACTTAAAAGGTATTTGTCACTCTAAAAATGAATACATGTTCATAAGTTTTTGCATTTTATTCAAATCCAGACACGTCCATGACCTTTCTTTCCTCGCTTTTTTGACAATAAAATACTTAATTTGTTGAGTTTGCATAAAAAAATCATTCTGTTACTAACCGCCTAAAAAAAAGTGAAGTTTTTTTATTTCTTCAAAAGAATCACTGCTACTGATGTTTTCCAAAAAGGCTACATTTTAGCACCAAACTGCAAAATCATTTCAATTGAAAAAAGGTTGATATGAGGGCTAAATATGCTTATTTATTACTTTTCATATGATGTAAATAGATACCAACATTTCCGCCCACCCAAAGCTTGGACTTTGCTGGTATGGTTTCTGAATGTTTACTGGTGGAAGGGGCATGAAAAGCAGGCATGGGTGGTGTGTGTGTGTGTGTGTGCATGCATGCAAGTCTGGGGGGGACTGATCCATGCATATAGGGATGAATATAAATGTGTTATGGTATATTTTACAAAGGAGAGATACAGATGATTCATAATTTATTACCAAAAATATCTAACAACCTCTCAGCACTCCACTGTGTTGCACCACCAGCCAGACTGTAGGATGGATTTATAAATCCACCGCAGAAAGTGCACCGACAGAGGCACGTGGCCTTCAAGCACCATGTAATAGGAAAGCCAGCCATAATGCTGGCTCTTTTCTTCAAAACTCAGTTTCTACTGTGTAGTGGTTTAACCCCAGCCAGCAGCTCAGCACTGTGCAGCCGCCTAGTCGCTCCCCCCTGGTGGGATGTGGGAGAGGATCTGAAGGGTAAAAGTGAGAAAACTCATGGGTTGAGATAAATACAGTTTAGTAAGGAAAGAAAAAGCCAGGTATGCATAATTCATTCCCTGCTTCCCATGGGCAGACAGGGGTTCAGCCATCTCCAGGAAAGCAGGGCTCCATCACACGTAACGGTTACTCAGGAAGACAAACACCATCACTCTGAATGTCCACCCCTTCCATCTTCTTCCCCCCAGCTTTATATGCTGAACATGATGTTGTATGGTGTGGAATTTGGTCAGCTGGGGTCAGCTGTCCCGATTGTGTCCCCTCCCAACCTCTTGTGCACCCCCAGCCTCCTCACTGGTGGGGTGGGGTGAGAAGCAGAAAAGGCCTTGACCCTGTGCCAGCACTGCTCAGAAGGAATGAAAACATCCCTGTGTTATCAACACTGTTTCCAGCACAAATCCCAAACATAGCCCCATAGTAGCCACTATGAAGAAAATTAACTCTATCCCAGCCAAAACCAGCACAGCCTGTTGTCACCAGTCAGGTTGAAGTACTTTGTAATTACAGCTTAAAACTCTCAAAGGGTTTATCATAGCGTAATATCATGACACTAGGATATGAAGGCTAGAAGTTCTAGTCGCTTTGATGCAAGTAAGGAAAGCTTTTATTTTTAAATTTCTACCACTCAGTGCAGTGCGTCAAACAATCAGTTTTAATATCTTTAGGGTTAAGTGCACTCTTGTAATTTAGAATTAAATGATTTTTATTAAGCACTTTTACTGAATATCTACAAGCTTTACAACTCCGCTGATTAAGGATTTGATAGTGACTGGTAAAGCAGCCACCTCCATGAATTAGGGAAGCATTAGTGAATGCATTCTGTCTATGGTCCTTAGTGCTTAGGGAGTATTTCAAAATAAGTGCAATTTCTGTAAAATGCAGCCATAAAAACGCAAGCGAATCAATGTATGTGAAAACTAGTGCTTGCATTGCACAGTGACAGCTTTTAACAGGTTAAAGGCATTTTTCTAAAGTGAAGGACAGATCAGATACAATCCCCCTGGGGTGAAACTTCAAGTGCAGAGTTTCTGAAATATACCCCCGCGACACTGAAACATTTAAATGAAAAGCTAGCTGGGAATATCCAAGGCGTAATGGCCAGCTTGCCACTGACAACCCAGATCTGAGGGAGGCTTGGCCAAACGGCCTGAGCACAGGTCTGGCACCAGGGAATGCCCACCGCCTGCTGAGAGTAACCTCCTCTGCAAGCTTGCACAAGCTCCTTTTATTTTCAGAGATGTTGCTCCCTCTGCACTCTCATTAACTTCAATGGGAGCCAAGAATGCACAGCACCTTTGAAAATCAAGCAGCTAAACTCACAGCTTCAGTTTCCCCATCTATAAAATGAGGCTAAACCTTTCTTATCGGTCTCATAGAGCTGTTGTGAAGATTAATTAGATAATGACTGCAAAGCCCTTTGAACACGAAAAGTGCTAAGAATTGTTGTTACCAAATGATGGCAAAGATTGGGCTATTCTTCATTGCTGTCAAATAATAATAAAGAGATGTGCTAGTCTAAGGAAAGGAGAGGTGGGAAATAAAGGGCAATAATGGCTGCTGTTGTTTGCGCATATGGTACTGAATAATCTTTGCAAGAAGAAGCCAATCTTGTGAAAAGCTATCTACTGTAATGGTGCTAGGGTTATTGACAGGTCTGGCTATAAGTGCAGGTTCCATTAGATACATCAGCCACAATGTATTCGCGGCAAATCTCACTGATGATTGCCCTCCTGCAGAGGGAGAGATAAGACAAACTATGATTGAAGTAAAAATGTAAACAGTTAAAAAAAGAAATAGAAGTCAACCACTGCTCTCCCACAGGGGCAAGGACCAAGGATTGTTGCACCTGCGAAGCAGTAATAACATCAAATGTTAATGTGATATGCGATTGCAGCACAGATACTGCTTCAAGCTCTTGCTGAAGAATTTATGTTGTTTAGTATTTTTATATGTATATTAAGTGAAGTGCACTTTCCTAGTCTGGGGCAGTGCAGGGCACAATGCTGGCAAACTGAAGGGGTTTCACATAAGTCAAGTTAACACAAGCATTCTTCGGCAGCACAAGTTATAGCTTGTGCTTTTTACCGGTCTCCAGCAAAGGCCTCTGAACTAATACTGACCTTCTTAATCTCAGGGTTGTGTTATGAAGTGTACGTGCTGTAGTTTTATTTTTCATATTTGAAGTTTATATTAGACCCATTATGGTAAAAATATATTATTAATTAATATCAATGCATGATATAAATTCTTCTCTTTGGCAACTGGAAAGAAACTGGGTGATACCTCAGTGATAAATAAGTACCTCCTATTTTCCTGGTGATATGGAATGTTTACAGTAAACACGGACATTAAATCATTTTTCAGATCCAAAGGATGGCATAATACGCACCCCAGAGTTTTAAAGCAATTGGCCAAAGAAGCATTCTAAGGTTGATTCATGTCTGTGGCTTAACAAATAATGCGGCCTGTGTGGCTGCCCCTGCAGCTGGCCGTTAGTTCTCCTTTCCTTCCCCACCCTTTTCCCCCACCCCCAAATAATTTTCACCCTTTGGGTTAGCTGCAGTCACATTTAGCAGAGGCATAGAAGTAGCAAAGAGAATTAATTTCCTCCACATTTAATTCCAAAAACCCCTACTGTCTGGGTGGTAAGAGAAAGACTACTCATGCCTCACTCACTGCCCGTTATGCTTAGCAGCAGCCGGCTAATGCAGTGATCACACGTGTGCTCGCCAGCTAGCCAGCATGGCTGCGCCAGATGTGCTGGCTCTTCCCCAGCTGGCAGGGCAAAATTCAGAAGTAGAGAACAGGGAAAGAAGACTACAGAGAGCATGGAGAACATGGAGCTTTTATTGTACTGGATGTACAGGACATGGGGAGAGGGACAACAGTATTGGAGAGCAAAGACACTGGAAGGAGTGCAGAGCAGCGGTGTGGTGAGGTAGGTGATGTGATGGAGGGGAGCTAGGGGCACGGAGGGCATGACGGGGCCAAACTGTGTTGGGAAAGATTTAGAAGATATGGAGAAACCTGGGATGACTGCAGTGAGTGGGTGGAAGACATAACTCCAAAGAAAATAAGGGTTAATTATTTCTACTGCTCATGGAACAATCTTTTAAAAATACTATAAAGCTGTCAAAGTTTCAGTGGTCTAGAAAACTTTAAATGCCTAAACGACATTACCAAAGTAAAAATCTAGTAACCTTATATTAATTCCAGACAAATACTGGACTATAGACTAGAATGGGATCTAATTGGTAAGTTTATAAAGACAGTAGCATAATCCATTTCAGTGAGTGAGTTTTCATGGAAAATTAGTGATAGAACTGATTACATCTTTTGACGAAATGAAAAAGTTCTGTTGTTAAAGGAAGCTGCTTAATATAACTGAGCTGAGATATTTTACCTTGTGCTCTGACCTTCTGGTTAAAAGTGACACAACGTAAAATCTGTGTAGCATATTTCAACTGGCGTGAAAAGGCTGATACAGCTAAAAAGTAATTGCACAGAGGGCATCATTATATAACGGGGTTCCACATAGATCTATTCTTAGTTCAGTGCTATTCAATATCTTTATCAATGAGATGGAAGAAAATAGAAACTTGTTGTTGGTAAAGGCTGCAGATGCCATATTCATATACAAGAAGTTAGTACGTGACCTGATTTTTAGAGGCGCTAAGCATATTTAGGCAATGAAAAAGGAGGATTTTGGCTTAGAAGCTAAAACCACAGATATGTAGCTATTGCAGTGCCAAGCTTTTAAGCATCTTCTGGGCTAAACTCATCTCAAAATGGGCTTCGTAACAGATGGTAAGAGAGATGCCCACACTAGCCAGTACAGAACGACCCTGTTCTTCAATGCTTAGGCACCTATTTCTGATCTGTCAGATCAGAAGAAAATGGCTTCATCTCAAAATTCTTACACTGAAGTAAGCACTTAATTGCTGTTTCATACAACCAAGCTGTCTAGCAGGGAGAGTGCTCACTGGGCCATGTGGGTTACCAGGACTGAACATCCCCCCTTTGGTGTGAGCAAGTTGGCAGGTTCGCGTCTCGTGTTCTAGGAAGGTGTCTTCACCTACAAGTTAATTTGGCTGGAAGCACCTTCCATCCCTCCTCTTTAAGGTGGGGCTCTATATAGAAGTGCTAGAAAAACACCACATATGCTCAGATAAGCGTTAGCTGATGTAATAGCTACTGCCTCTTCTGCCCTCACCAGCTGATGGTGAGAAACAGATGACCACAGTCTTAAAATAAAATTATTCCATGCCACACACTTGTTTTTGAGGCAAAATCTGGTGCAAGAGAAAAAAAAATGTGAGTAGATAAGCAGATGCTGGTAGGTTCTCTCTTTCTATGCATGTATATGCATAAAAAACCCCCAAAGCTTCAGGATCCTGCTCCTTTGTGGTCTATGTAGGAACCTGACCCAGAGTATGCTACCAGCACTGTTGCTCTTCACATTAAGCATCGTTTTCCATGGAAACCAACACAGAGCAGAGAGGACAGACAAAGATGGCATGTCTCCACTTGAGAGGCATACTTCTACTTACAGCCCATACCTGGGTCAGAGGATGGAGAATTATTCCCAGATCTTGCAGTTTAAACATAGCCTCAGAGAACAGAAGTTCCTCCTCAGTCTTCTCTGCCTCTTGCTATCTTACATATTCTAATCTGTCCCCCTTTATTAATTTCCTCTCTCACATAATGAATCCCAGACTTTTCTCTCTCTCTTCATAAAACTTTCTCTAGGCCTAGGAGCAAAGCAAAGGCCTGGCATAGTCATTGCTTCAGACAGCAGATATAAATGTACTGGAGGGAGAGAGTAAAAAAAAACCTCCGCAAGCATTTTTTAAAATTCTGATAATTAAGTTGGTGATAATAGAAAAGGATACCAACCCCTTAATTTGTCCAAAACACAGGTACCTAGGGGCAGAGGCTGTGCAGACCTTCCTGAACCACAGATTTATTACAGTGACCCTGGGCAGCTCACTCTCCAGACGTACTCCTTTCTTTGCCTCACTGCTGGAAGTACTAACAAGAGTGCCACATGTGGGTGTATTTTCTATAAAGCAGACCATTACCAGCAAAAAGTAAGGGAAACTATCAATTCACTTAATGTGGAGTACCCATGAGCATTCAGATGCTGCCACTGCTAGGCACTGATGGCTACATTTGAATATCTGTAGATGCTCCTGACGGCATTCACGGTTTCGGCAACCTGATGAGCTGGCCAGGAAAGAGCCCACTGAGCTCTCCCTGGGGGCTGCTGCTGTGCAGGCCAGGTCCCTCTGTGCTCTCAGAGTCAGTCAGCAAGATCTGCAGCTTGTCTTGTCTCAAGGTGGCTTGTGTAGAAGTCTTGGGATACCTGAAGTGATTTCAGCTATCGCTTTCAGGGCCATTTTACAGTCCTGTGGCACTGCAAGAGCAAAAAGACCCTGTCCATGTTCAGAGTATACTCCTTTATTTATACTTGTCCATATTTTTTCTAACTTCTAAACCAAACTGTCTTAAGGTCCTTCTGCAATAATAAAATCCCACAATAACTGTTTAGTTAAAGTGTGCCTTCTTTGTGTAGGGACTGCTTTATGCCAGGCGTGGGCTGCAGTGCAGGGCGAGATATCTGAACTGGCCTTAAACGACTTCGATGCAGTCTAGCCATTCCAGCACAGCTGTCAGCTTGGATCAATTTTCCCTTCCAAAAAAATGCTGCCATCAGTAGGAACGCTTTGTGGCTGAGCTATCTTGATCCCCCACTACAGTTGCAGCAGGGATCTAGCCTATTTATATTCTTCAGCAAACAGCAAGGAAAGAG
>NW_009260791.1:5319942-5337820 GCF_000687185.1 Egretta garzetta
ACTATTTCTATTCTTCAGAAAACAGCAAGGAAATAGTGCTCCTGAAGTGGGAATCGGTGTGCATCCCATTCCCGTCATACCTCTAATGTCAGAGGGAGTTGGGCTGTTCTCTGAAAAAGTTACTCATCTGGATGACTGGCATGCAAGGGTGCACTGTGGCAAACAACTACAGTCCGGTAACCTGTACAACTCCAGCAAAACCCAGGTCTTTTATTAGAAATTGTGGAGTTTATTTCAGTTTTACCTAGCATGATTTTCTGCCACTTTATGCATTTAAATACTTCTTCAGCACAGAATGGAGTTCTCCCCAGCAAAGGTAATTAGTAGCTATCAGTGTGCAGTACGGAAATGTTTTTCTCATTTTGCTCCTACAAAGAGAGCACACTGTGTATCGCATTAACACTGTCTGATAGCAACAGATGACAGCTATAAAAAATCCAACAAGAAAATTAACAATAATGCTTCAAAAATCATCACTAAGGACCTGATCGTGCTAATTGATGTTTAGGATGAGTCATCCAATTAGTTCTTTGAAATAGGACTGGCTGCTGTTCTTACATTATTGAGATTGCTATGTTGTAGACCTTTGACAGTATCAAGCAGTCAATGAATGCAAATTAATGACCATTGACCCACAGATGCAGAAACAATTACATCTATGCTATCTTGCATCAGCATCCCAGGGAGTGTCCTCACTCACTGTCTCCACTGCCTAGCCACTAACCGTCTCTCAGGGTACACTTTGAGCTCTTCCACTGAGAACAAGCAGGGAACCTCAGAGCACCCAGCCTGAAGAGTATTATGGATATCTGGATGGTCTACAGAAGCCCAAGTTTACCCTGTCCTACAAAACCATGAACTTGGCCCAAACTGCCCTTCACACACTACCTCAGATGTCCTGCGCCACTATGCAAAACAACACATAACAAATGTTTCATCTTAACTGAGTCAAACGGCTGAGATAGGGACAACACAACTTCTCATCCCAGTAGGAGGCTCATAGGCTTCTTTCCAAATGGAAATTGGATCAAAGAGACTACACATTTGAAAACAGCTACATCTATGCAGAGATCATTGCCTGCTCTGGCAACCTAGTGCGCAGGTGAGCCAGGGAAAATGCTGAGATGCCTCAAGCAAGGCTGAAGATGGACGGTTTGTAGTTATGCACAAGAAGAAGGTACAGTGTCGCCTACTGAAGAGGAAAGCACCAAAGCCTCTGAACACAGACATACTCCCAGAAGGGCTGCAAATAAAATACGCAACATATCCAGTGCAGGCCTCATTACAAATGGACCCACAGAAGCCTCCATGGTCAAGGGTCACCACACAGCTACAGTGAGACATTTCATACCAGGGACAGGGTGTGAGACCACTGCCAGCAAGGGGAACCTTATCCAGAACTGCACTTCTGCACACGCGAGCCACAGGCCAGGAACCTCTCCGTGCCTGAAAAAGGATGGAAAAAGAATGTTTTGTGGGGCCATAAGACCAGGCTCAGGGGAGAAAGATGGGAGTAGACAGGAAACCAGAAAATGTCTTCTAGAGAGATGCTGGAAGGTGGCAGGTGGGGGACAGGCAGTTGCATGCTTCCTTGTACATTTTCTTTGTGCTCCTGTGAAGTGAATGACTGTTGCTTTAAATCCTATTTGCCGTCTGTCTTCAAAAAAAGAATTGAGAAGAAATGTGTATAATTATACACAGAATATTAATCTTCTTCCTGGTGATCTACAACTCTAGCATATTCATCACACTGGAACTGTGCTCAAAAGTATTTTCATCTGATTAAAACCGCTGATTCATCGATGCATGTAATCCTTTCCTAATAGTATGTATATAAATGGCTCTTAACAATTTGCACATCAGTTATTCCTCATTTTTTATTGTTATTTCCTCTTTCTTAAACACTGAGTGCAATGCTGAACTTTTATATTTTGATCTAGCTTTTTGGAGAGGTAGGGTGCAGGATCTGGGCTCCAGATGGAGGAAGCTAGAAATCCTAACATCTCATTTTAGCTCTGGCCCCAACTTTTCTTTGTAGCTTTGAATAATTCACTCCAGTCATGCCTACACTGTGGTCAATTTTACACTCACCTTCAATCCTGGGCCCACAAATTTTTAAGAATTGTGAATACTTAAACATGATGGCCAGCCATCTACCTCAGTACTGGCTACTCTGCCACACTCCAAGGCGTGAAGCTCACTGACATTACTCACTATGCCATGTCTTTCTACACTTTCTCAGAAATTCACATCAGAAGATACTTGTATACTCTCACCAGGAATGCGGCAATTTGCTATTCTTTGCTTCCGACTCTTTCTGTACCTCCTTCCTTTCTTTACTATTTATAAATGGAAGCTCACCTGCAAGAAGAGACAAGGCTGCCAAATGATTCACAGCAGTGTCCCACAAGGAAACTTGGGATAAATCTTACCTCTATGCTCATGAAATAGAAATGCAACGCAAACAGCTTTGGTTTACACCACGCAGCCCACAGATATATGATGCAGAGAAGAAATATTGGCTGACGGGGCTCAAAATGTTTGAGAATAACATCCAGGTGAACCCTTGAACGTCTATCACTATAGACATACCCTTAGGGCATATAGTTATAACAGTCTCAACAGTGCTCTTGTCAAAATCTTCAAAGCTGCAACCTAAGTCCCATAGGCCAGAGACACTATCAGTTAAAATTCTCACTACTTGAACGTCTCCTCCCATACGTGTTCACAAATGTTCAGCAGCGGCACACCCACCTCACATCCGCTTTCCCTTGATGCTATCGAGAAGCTGGGCACACCCCTCCTATGCCTTTTGAGAAGCCTGAAATAGTAGCTGCGCTCAAAGCGTGTGAAGTGTGTATCTAGGAGATTGATTTGGTGTGAAATTGAGTGTTATTTTTATTAAAAATAAAGGCATGTACTAACCTGCCTTTTGTACCATACTCTGGTGATCAGAGCATTTCCCCTCGATTCAGTGCTCTCCTCAGGCTGAGAGAAAAAACAGGGTCGAATCCACAGCTCCCAACAGCTTCACTGTTTGGCTGAACTCTCTTCTGGGGAGCCACATTTTTCATTGGTTGTTGGAGGTGTTAAATAGCAGTCCGAAAATTTCCCTAGTCTTGTGGTTGCTCGAGGCAATAGGTTTTATGATGATACTCACAGTCCCCAGTTCTCTCAAGCTCCTTTTTCTCTAAAAACGACTGAAGCAGTTCATGCCAGGCAAGGATGCAGAGTTCTTCAGCCCACATGGAGGGAAGTTTGTAAAGGGTTATTTATACAGCTGGAATCTGGAAATTAGTCCTCCCTTTGTGTTAGCTTAGGCAGCTTCATGCTCACCTGCGGTAAACATTATTCCGACTTAATAAATTCCCATGTCTTGATCCTGGAGAGTTAAAAACTTGTAATGCTCAGTATTATGGTATCCAAGATCTTTTATGAATTTAGCTACTAGGACAAAAGTTTCCATTCTGAATATGCAAATGTCTTCTTCAGTGCCTCTGAAAATTAGATCATGTATCTATCTAGTCAGTGCCTAATTTTACAGTTGATATTCAGAAATGTTTGCCCAACCTCTGTATTTTCTGGTTTTTGTTTGTAAAAATGGAACATTAATACTTAATTGCTTCTCAAAACTTTGTGGGAATTAATGCCTCTAAAGCATTTCAAGAATGAAAAGGACCACATAAACTGACAACTACTGTAATTAAGTATGAATTATTTAAAATGAAAAATTTGTATTGCAAATGAAGTGCTGGAGCAATATATTGAACAAAACACCAAAAACCTCACAAAAATTACTAACCAGAACACAAGGCTTAGACATCTTGCAGTACCACCTCTTAGCAAAGTATTGAGCATCAACTGAGCTGTAGGAATTGACCGTATGTGCACGTGGCCTTATTTTCATGCAAAGCACTTTCACATAACATATTTTACCTTGCATTTGGTGCAGACAGGAGTATGCATATGGTCAGTCAGTTAACATTGGCTTAATGAGGAGCCCGCAGAGGTGGTTTCATAGCGACTGCTAGTGACTGACACCTAGCTGCTACCCAGTGTCTTCTTTTTCCAGTATCCAGATTTTTTCTCTTCCAATATTTCGAACGTAGGTTCTGTGGGGCAGTAACCGCTGTTTTATTACATGGATGTAGAACAGTTAAGCTTAAACCCCTCTTCTGGCATATGATCCAGTACAGAGAAATATCAGTGATAGTACCACTACTACTAAACTGAACATATTTAGAAAGGAATATGACACGTCAGGGTCTATGTTAGCAAGCTATTGGCTTGTAGCTAGAGCATACAGGCCATGACACCTACAAGTGTATTAGAAGCATTCCTAATACCCACCTTTTTATGCAATATTGTTGTACGTGTCCTACATCTACTTTTTTCTGGTTATTTTTTATTTTGGTTTTGAAGCACTTTAAATGAAATTGTATTTTAAATAGCAAGGATATCTCTCTAACTTTCTGCTAGTTTCCTTTTTAAATCTGTTCTGTGAAGACTGTATTTCAGTTTATGAGGCAACATATTAAACGAAGTGGTTTAGCTCTTTTCCTATTTGTAAAACAACACATAGTTTTAAGGACATTTACTATAAATAACTATATGCAACCAGGTACAGAATTCAAATATGCATTTATAGTAAATGCCTCAAATAAGTATTTTCTAGATGAAACATAGACAGTGGATTTGGTTTTGGGAAAGGGAAACTAATAATTCATCTATAATATGGTATAATAATACATTGACATTTAGTAACAGCATTCCACTAATAAATAGTTACCAATATTCAATATTTCTTTTAAAAAGTAGGGGTGTTATTGCAAGTTTTGCAGGCATTTCACAAAGTCATTCTATTCAGAAAAAGACCTGATGGCTGGAAAATGGCCAACATAATGTCATTATTGAAGACAGACTCTGGGAATACTTCAGGAAATTATAGATCATTTAGTTTGGATGCCTTTTGGGAGGAGGGAATCTTAAGAAGCATTTTTGGACATTAAATGGGTACCATTTAGAAAAGCAAAGCTTGATGAAGGATACCCAATATTGCCTGAGGAAAGGTCATGCTTCACTACCTTCTGAATTTCTTTCAGGTTATACATAATCATGGGAACAAATAGATAGCATGCATTGGTTTTCATTTTCAGAGAGTATTCAGGAAAATTTGAAATCAAGGACTAATATAGTGTATTATGATGTTTATAAAGGAATAAAGTAAATAATTTTTCTAAGAGGAAAACTTTATTATTCTGAAACAAATAGAAGTAGAGCAACACGGGTATTAATGATAGGGCTTTGTACTTTCATTTCATATATATTTAGTGACAACAGTAATAACAAGATCAGGCTATCCAAACCCACATCATTTAAGTCCCAGCAGAGTACTTAAGCACGTATATAACTCAAAGCAGATGTCGAAACAGTATTGTTAAAGTGGTATTACTCAGGTGCTTAAATGATTTCTAGAGAATGGCATGCTCAGCCCCTTCTAATATAAGCTCGCAGAATCCAGATTAAAAAAAAAAAAAAAAATCATTCCTATGAAAAAAGAAGCAATTTCTGCAACATATTCACCAGGAAGCTAATCTGGTAATTACAGCACACAGTTTTTTAACCTCTTCCCTCTCCACACTTCCAAAATACTGAGATTTCACTTACGAGTTTCTGATCCATCCAACGTCATGATCCCATCCTCTGCAATTTGTTGTGCCTGGGTTCAGCAAATTTCCTATGCTTTAAAATATGAAAATGTGGTATGATCCAGATTTTTAGAAAACAGCTGAAAATGTGTCTCAAGATTCTTGAAATTTTTAACTAAGATAATCTGTAATTAAAGTATCTAAGATTAATTGTGCACTGCACTCAATAGAAATATATGTTTATGATGTGGAATTACCAAATTTTGATAGAGATGCATAGATATCAATCAAATTTAGAATACTGTAAAATTTGTTCAGTAAAGTTCATTATTGTATCAATTTACATTAAACATCACTACCACAAGACCCAAGTACATAATTACATAATACATAACATAAACCAGAACAGATTTAGCTAAAAAATTCTCTATTTTTTTCTCCAATCCTATTCTGTTTTTTCTCCGATATCAGTAGCAGTTTGAGATTTCAACTTGAACGTCAAGCTTCATGCTGAAAATTGTTATTACAGACAAAATACTTCAAGATAATTTATAGCTGACTGCAATTCTGGAAATATTATGACAAAACAGTGAATTCGTTTGCACAGCAGCATTTTGCTTTTCATTTCTTCCAAGACCTATGCAGACATCTGTCTGAGACACAAATGCTACAGTTAATGTATTATAAACGTGTTAACATCACATTACCCTTCAACCTCTTACTTCTTTTGAGTGTCTGGTAAGAGAAATCCTAACCAGGAAAAACATGGGGAGAATGACAGGATTAAAACAATGACAATATGTAGGAAGCTTTTTAACAATTACCCTTGATATAGCCTTAATCTGGGAATTTGAACATTCTCTAAATCATTGCTAAAGACACTGCTCCAAAAATGAAGCACAAGAAGAATGCGAGGTAGACCTCTATCTCAAAGAGATCTTGGACATCCAAAATTGTTCACTCAGGTCCTGAATAAAGAAGTCAAGGCAAAACTCATTGGTTAATTAAAGCAAACAACATCTCTCATTGCGATTTAGGATACATACAGTTTGTACAGAGAGAATATCTTCTATAAGACCAGCCAATGGAGGTGGGAAAGGGGGACCAGGTTTCAGGCAATCCCTGACCACAGCCCTGCAGGGGTAACGGTTCGGTGAGGAGACTGCTCCCAAAAGCTTGCCTCCCTTTTGCAATTACACCAGCTGATCTCATCTACTTCTATCTCCATGCCCTGTATCTCTCCCTGTTCTTAGATCACCACTGCTACAACAGCACTACAATTTCCAGCTGAAGGCAGGGAAGACTGACTGAGGATGTTTAAATAGAAGAAAGTGAAGCTAAAGCGAAAGCTTGGAACAGGCTGCCCAGGAAAGTGGTCGAGTCCCCATCCCTGGAGGTATTTAAAAGACGGGTAGACGTGGTGCTTAGGGACATGGTTTAGTGGTGGGATGGCAGGGTTAGGTTAACAGTTGGACTTGACGATCTTAAAGGTCTTTTCCAACCTAAACAATTCTATGATTCTATTGTATGATTCTAAAAGCTATATGCAGGATAAATCATAGAACTACTCACTTTTCTAAGCCCTGCTTATTTATACTCCCATTTAAAATATATCCCAAGATTATGAAGCTAATGGAAACATATTCTGTGAGTACTAGTACTAGTGAGTGCTCCCAAGATGGTAATTAGCTTGATGCAATACTACGCTTTATCACAGAATACTGCAAGTCTACTCTAAGAGAATAGAAAATACACAACAAAAAGTGATTTATTAGAGAAATCATGCAAGGTGGGTGGAGTACCAGTTTATGTTGTGGGTGGATGGACACTGCACAGTTTGGGTAGCTTCTGGTGTAGAGTAGGAACTGGTCTTCTAGCAGATGGATCAACCACAGGAGTCAGAGGAGGTGTTGCACTTATAGGACAGAGTGGAACAGGAAACAAATGAGTACTTACACAATACAAAAAATTGCGATGTTGAGAACAGACTTAATCAAGACATTGAAGAGCACAAAGAGAAAACATGGAATTGCCAAGGCACCACTGCTAGAAGCCCAGCTGAAAAAAAAAAGGGGCAGGGGGGAATTGGAATAGGACAATTATGAGCCTAAAATCAAGCTCATTGGTATTACTGAGACCTGAAAGGAAACTCACGTGACTGGGATGTTAAAATCAATGGTTATCGCTTATTTAAAGACCAAAGGGAGAAGTGGTAGTCTGGCATAAGGCCGGGACTGGCTGACCTCTGCTCCCCCTCAGAGGCGTCCCCTACAAGAGCTCTCATTTTCTCATGTTTCCAATATCAAAACATCAGTGGATTGCCTAGAAATACTAGGTGATGATGTCTTGATTCAGACTGTTGCCTCTACCATGCAGGTTTCCATCTTGGACCTCACAGTGAGGAGGTAAAGGGGAATTATTTGCAGAACTAAGCCTTAGTGGTTGCCTGCAAACAAGGGATTGTGAGGAAATTTGATGGCTGAACAGAATAAAATCCAATCTGGAAACAAATCAATAAAATCAAATGTGAGAACATGAATGAAAAAATGTGACCAGTAATTGTGAACTGCTTAAGAAAATTTTAATAGATATCTCCCAAAACATTAGCATAACAAGGAAAGAAGGATGGACTAATTATGAAACAAACCTAGCCTACAGCCAAGAGAAAGCAGCTGTAAAAGTAATTGATAAGCGAATTCACACTTCATATAAAACAAATGGAGGAACAGAAAAGTTAAGGCTAATGGATGCAGGTCAGAGAAGAGAAATTAGAGCGAACTAACAAGAATTAAAACTATGCAGAGTTAACTTTAAAAAATACATTTAAAAAAAATGGGAACAAAAGAAATCCAAACAGAGATATTGGGACTTTACTAGATTGAAATGGCAGAACTAGTTATAATTAAACAGAAGTTCCATATCACTATTTAGATTCTATATTTGGAAAAGCGAGATGATACATCATGGTATCATCTGACAGTGATATTAATTCCAAGAATGATTACAAAAATGTTGACTTAGCCCTCCTCACTCAAAGTTCCTGCCTCCCAAACAAGCAGCGTAACTACAAGGGCCCCATATGGCCAGATCTCATCACAAGGCCTTGGCTTTTCTGACTGGGAGACCTCTTTCACCTCTTGTTAGAACAGCGAGGGATATAAAAGTTGTAGACTCGGGTAGAGAAAAAGCACGACTGAGTCTGACTTCAGCTAATGTGATCAGAGGACCCAGATGAGAGGATGAGTTTGGGCTTCTTGACCCTTCTCACTTCCCCCATCTGTGTGCGCACAGTTACATCTCTGACCCACACTCCTTGCACACCAGTATGGGCACTGACCCTGCTTCTGCAGAATGGGAGGACATTTCTGCTCAGAACTGCCCTACAACTGCGAGTACAGCCCCATAGCTGGGCCATCCTAAAGGTGTCACAGGCACCTGACTGAGGAGAAACTGGATACCAAGTCATTGCTGTTGTTTGGTAATGGGGTTCAAGCAAACAACACATAGTTTTATATGGCCTGGTTTTGTCACAGGAACAAGGAAGCTGACAGGAATTCTCTCAATGGGAGGCCCTGAATCAGAAATCTGTGGTGTTGTTAATAACTTAGAGGATATGGCAGAAATTCAGATGAGATTTGGCCCTGCAACACTGTGCTCAAGCTCAACCTGTAGTACTAAGAGCTCCTTGAACTCTCAGCTTCAGGCCTTTTCTAAGAAGGGTGCCTTGAATTTGGATCAGGCAGTTACATCAAGCTCCTGACATAATTGATATTTGTAGCTAACTGCTTCAGAATCACGGTCGTGTATTTTCTACATTAAGAATGCCTTTCTCAGGAACGGCATATCTAGCTCAGCAGGGACTCAATGTCACGCTGCCCACATCTGGTCCATTTCGGTGTTGCTTTGGATAGATTTCTGAAATACCGTGATCATGCTGGTAACACCAGCTGTCCAAATAAATATTTAAAAAAATTGACTTGTTGGATCTTTCTAGAGGTCTACTTCTTTGTGTGGGATCCTTATCCTCTCTCTCTGTAGCAGAAGAATACTGGGTTTCAATGTGGGACTATGAGCTGTGCTCATCATCTTGCAATTCCATGTAGTCACATGCCTGTCAGTGGTTCTACTGTCCAAATACATATCCAGGCTACTAATACTTGTAATATGTCCCACAAGACAAAATAATAGCAAGATTTCCTTGACATTCTGCTGTACCTATATGTCTTTAACCCTTTCCAGCCTCTAATTGTGATTTCCTTGAAGGTGAGGCTTCCATTGATGCCTCGTTATTAATAATGAACTTCTTGTTGGAAAAGATTTTGGCATCAACTGTTTTCCTTCCCTGACAACTTTTTTTATCCCACCTAATTCATTTAAAGCCAATATATGAGCTTTAGGAACAATCCTAACTCAAATGACACAGTCCTGCTCTCTGACCAGACCAGATGGAAATGCAATCATACTGAATACTTCTGAGAATACAAGGTTTAGCCTGGCCTGATCCGTATATGCCAATGAAAACTGTGGCCTCATGTGAGCTGCACACACAAGTACAAGACTACTGAGTAAAGGGAGAGGGTGTACGTCACTTTTTTTCCTTGCTGCTGGTTCAACCTTTTTTAGAGGCAGTTTGTTTCATTTCAAAGTGCAATAAAAAAATCTCATGTATATTACATTAAAATTGTCTTTAAGGCAAGGTAGTTTGTGTCTTAGCTACTTAGCATTCATCAGATGGGTGTGCCTGGCAAACTAGAGCTGACTAGCTCAAGCACTGTGAATCCACATGCTTTCTGCACACATATGTTCTGTCTGTAGAGAAGCTCAGAAAGAAAGTTAAAGAGTGATTTGTCCAAGTTCTATAAGGTTTTTACTAAAGAAAGATGAGGTTTGATCAGTGTCTTCAGCCTGGACAAATCAATGTGTAACAAGACTCAGTGGCTGAAATTAAAGGCTACATAAATTTAGACTAAAGGTCCCAGTTTTTTCATTGTTATGGTAATCAGTGAAACATCATACTCAGAGTTTTTGGTAGCTTTTTTATCTCTGGAAATGTTATAATCATGAATAGCATGTTTTCTCAAACGTACACTCTAATTCCAGAAGGAATTAATTCCAGGAAATTCTTAGACCTATGTAATGTGGGAGGTCCAGCCAGAGAATTGCAATGGTTTCTTACTGGCTTTATACTATACAAACAACCTAAGAACCTGTGGCTGAATAGTTGTTGCTACACCACTCCTGTTTGGGGAATAAGCATTATGGTCACAATGCTCTTTCAGTGGCAAAGCTCATTTTAACTACAGGCTAAAGTATCAGACCCCAGAAAGAAACTTCTAATTTGGCAGTATCACCCATTCTGGCTTCTTGTATGTCTTTAATAGTTTCACATCTCTTTCTAGTTTTACTAAATCACTGTTGCTGAATAAAATCACTATTTATGATAGAACATACTGATCTGTCATCTATAAATTGACCGTTAAAGTCTAGTAATTCAGTGATTAATGCGTGACTCACGTGTATATGTCTGTCCAGGTAATGTAACTGTAAAATAAGCATTTGATAATCTATCTTCTTGCCTGGTATTATAGTTTTAAATAATACTGATAGAAGCCCATACATGCGAAGAAGGTTGGCTATCACCTAAGACACAAATGAGGTGTGTTAGGTGTCTTTTGATCACAAAGAAATGAGACTTAAAGCAAAGTTTCAGTAGTTAAAAACTGGAAAATAAGGCTATTACAGCATTTTCTGGTTATACTCTAAGAAAGTATGCTCAAGCACATCGCTGTATGTAGTTTAAACATCTGGCTCCTTCCACTTTTTATACCAGACTGGTACAATTTCACCTTGGAGACAGCTTTAGGATAGGGCTTATGCATAAAATCAGCTTTCCTACTTTTCAAAAGCACAAATGTGTCAGGATCTGTCACCCTTTTATCTTTGTGAAGAATGCTAGGCTAACCGAATCTGATTCTTGGGCAAATGTAAAAACTGATGAGGATGCAAGGGATCCCAACCTTTGTAAACACTGGCATAATCTGCAGAGGGACAAAGAGAGGGAGAAAGAGAATGTGAGACATTGGTGAAAGAGCTCACAGTGCTTAGGAGCCCCAATTATGGGCCAAGATCCCATTTGCATTGTTTAATAACAAAAGATGGTTCTTGCCCCAAAGCACTTAAAATAAATGTGGATTTGAAATTCATTTTCAAGGAATGCTAGGGTACTTGTGCATGCGCTGTGTTTAATATATAGGCAACACACTTGGAAATGGCATGTATTAGTGGAATAAAGCCAGCCTGAGCCTGCGTATTGTTAAATTCTGTTCACAAGATAAAAATTATTGTTTGATATTGGGCAAAGACATAATTTCTTCATTAATTAATTCCAATTTTTAAATGGCTTTCTACATTAGCTATAGAATTTATGCACCTGACAGTATCTGAATGAGAAAAGGAAAAGATTTTGCATTCTGTCACTGAATGACCTTGATAACCATAATAGAAATTATAAAATATGTTCTATATTTGTTATGGCAAATGCATTCTCCAAAGTATTGCAGTAATTATTTTTAAGATCATAGTAATTTAATAGTCCCTCACGTCTTGAGGTACTGTGGCCTTGGACGATTGCTTGAACCTTCACATACATGTTACCTGCAAAATCTTTGCATAGGTTTTTAATACTCCAAACTCTTTACTTTCCTTGAAATATGTTTAAAGGTAGTGTGGTTTAATGAAAGGCCAGGTGAAGATATTTCATGGTCTTTCATGCCACAGCAGAAGTAAAATAAAACTATGTCCACAGACATATTATCAAGTTGTTGATTTTACTCTTAATTTTTATGCAAATTTTTTTTTCCTTTAATGAAAGAAAAGAAGTGAGCTCCCAAAGAAGATACATCTTTCACATGGAGCAGCAAGCACCATTGTTTCACTCTCATAAGCCTGGATCTAGGAAAGAAATTGTCCACCACCAGACTCTGTAGCTCAGTTCTTTGCAGCACTGGTAATGGATGAACTTGTCCCTCTATCTCAGTACAAAATCATTACAAATAGCATACAGCACTGCTGGCACCCGTGGGACCTTGCCACTCTTTTATGCACAAACCACCTTCCTGATGGCTATGATGGTTGGTGGAACTCTCTGGGAATTTTCAGTTCTTTCCCATGTGGTTTTTTTCTCCCACTCTTCAGCACCCACCCCCTTCTGTAAGCTGATCTAGTGAAGCTACTCAAGGGAAGAACATTCCTCCCCAAATCTCCCCAGTTTGTTTGGATCTACAGCACTGCAGTCAGCTCTAATGTTCCATGCAGACAAGGAAATAATGTTGCCTATAAAACTACTGGAGGAGCACAAAGCCTTCTCAGACATAAGGCTTTGGCTCCATTTCTGGTTCCTTAGTGTGTCAGTCACAGCGGGCACCATGCCCAGAACTCCCTCTCACATTTCCTACCTTCCTTTGCTCTCTAAGCTATTATAAGTTCTTGGACCTATAAGGTACAAACCTCTTCTTCTTTCCCAAATGTCTTCACCTAGTAGTTTCTTTCTTCCTTGGATTTCTTTCCCCCTTCAGTCAAGGTTCCCAGTCTCCCACCTCTTGCATCTATTTGCACACGGGGACCAGCAGCATCAGGCTGGAAGAGCTTATATCTGTACTGTCTACTGGCATATAATGGCAGTATCTGCAGAAATAGGTATCTTGCTGTGGCACCATCACAGGACGGCGCCTATATTGCATCACACCACTTCTCCCCCCATGACACCTGATTTGTGAACATCAGCTGTCAGAAAGGAGCTGTTGGATGTATCTGAGCCCTATCAAGAGGAAGGCAGTTCCACAGAGCTCAGAATGACATCATCCTGACCTCCCAAACTACAAGAACCAGTTCTCCTCTCCTAGCTATCATAGGACTACACAACTTCCTCCTTGGCTCTAAAGATTTGTCTTCCTTGCTCTGCTGGAGTCTGTCAGCAAATCTGAGCAGATCTCCCACAAACTTCCTTTGAGTATAGGTGATTATTTATATATTGTTTATATTTATAAGTGATATATTTATACAGGGCCTACACTTTCCCAGTGTTTTACGACGTTAAGTCCATCCTTTGCATCCACAGCAGCAAATGCTGGAAGTATTTCTGCCTTCTGAGCATTTACAATGAATTCAGAGCAAGGCTTCCTCTGACATCTGACTGCCAAAGTACTGTGTACTTGAGCATAGTCCAAAATTTTCCAGAGGTACTTGCAAAGGTTATGGAAGGCCATGACTCAGAGAAATGGCGCTGAACATCTATGTCAGAAAGTGAGCTGTGCTCAGCTGCATACACTGACTCAGCTGCTACGCAGACACCTGGCAGATGCAGATCTTCAGCTGCCATCTGTACTGCCTGTATTGTGCAATCACATCCCTGTAATCTTAGAGTAAAAAATGGAGGGGAAGAAGTAGCAATAACTGTGGAGAAAGGAGAGTGCAGTAAGTTTCATATAACCTCTAATATCAAGAAGTGTAGGTCACAGAGTAGTTGATTTTGCTTGCCACCAAAGCAATTTTCACAGTAGGTGATACACAAAATTATCCTAGACTCATTCAGTTTTTTAGAATAATCGAGGAGAATTACACACACATAAAACTCATGTTATATATAGGGCAGTAACAGTCATTACCATAGGAACTGTCTGTCAGATGCCTGCTTCCGTGGAATCCTTCAGAGACATCACAAGGAGAAGCCATTAGGTTTTTGTAATCTGCAGAGGGTAATAAATTCTGAGTGACACTATATTGGTAGTGACTTTTTACAACAGCATCTCTACTTGCTGATAACTACCCCTTACCTCCTCCCCCTGGAATGAAAAAAAAAAAATTAGGATGTCTACTGGCAGGAAGAGGTTTTATTTTTTAATACCCAGCTCTGTACCATACACGCAGGAGCACATCCCAGCACCAGAAATTTAAGACAGGGGAAGTGCAAAAGCAATGTAGTACAGTGGTGGTCTCCTCATGCCTTTTGGGCTAAAAGGGAGATAACCAAAGGATAACTCGGTTGATCGCTCCTGCAGTCAACTCTACCTCTTGTTTACCTTCCCAACCTTTCACAGAACTCCTCAGAGCTTTCCAAGTTAAGCTGGGCTGCTCTCAACATTAAAAGGTTTCAGAAAGGGGCTATGTGGAATAAATGGGGTAAATTAGTAAATTCATTTGTACAATGGCGATCACGCCTTCAGCTTTTATAATTGGGCTTTTGTTCTCAGGCCTTTTCATATGTCTTTTCCTTAGAGGTAACCTCATGTGTGAGAGCTAAAGCAGCTCGCTCGTAGACAGCCCTCTGCTCCCCAGATGCCAGGCACAGATTAGCCAAGGAATTACTTCTCCCTTCATTTTCTTCTCTGTACCTCTGTATTTGGTTTCTGTACCTGGTATTGGCCAGGTTTAGAGGCTATATGAACTGTACATGTTCGCTATTGTTTTTAGAAACGTTTTTGAACAATATGTCTATGTTAGCCTAGAAACACATGTACTCTTAATATGAACATATTCCTCTAATTTACTTTCAGTTGTTTTTTACAAATTACTTATTGGATCTAGTCTTCAGGCCAAAACCAGGCTCTTCCTACATGTTAGTATATTCAGCATGTAATGCGCTAAGATTATAATTTAAACTATTCTGCAGTTCTACAAAAATGAAATGATATTTCATAACCTGTGACTCTTTTTTCTTACAGAGTTGCTAAGGTAACATGCTGGAGCTTGTGGTTCAGTTTTGTTCAGCTGACTATTACATTTTAAAAATACAAGATTTACTATATTAGGTTGTATTTATTATTTCTATAAACTGTGCAATTCTCCGTGGGCTTCTATGCCAGAGACAAAGGCAGCCTGGTGTTTGGGAGTACCTTTTCTCAGGAGAGAGGAAAAGGGGGAGAGGTATATAGCATTAGATAGTAGAAGATTAAGTGGCTTGTTGCTCTTACGGAAGACTCAGATGTCAGGGGATTTTCATCACCTATCGAATTTCCTTTGTTTTGCTAGTACCTGGTAGACGCTCATTCCTCCTGCATGATTAGCCTAACATTTGGCATTACTCTTTGTTGAAGCCCTTCTCCTCTTCCATGCTTGGACCAGGCACGTTCTACCCCCTTCAGGAGAAGCAGCGACCCTCCCATGACCTGACCCTCCTGTTCCGCACCGAGGCTTCTCCTATCTTACTGCTTCTCAGGGTACCTGGCAAGCTTGGGAAGCACCTCTGGTGCATGTTAGGCCAAGCACAATCAGCTGGGCAGGCTTTGCTGCCTGTGCTTTTCACCCTGCCCATTGTGCCTGCAATTCCACTTCAATGTCATCACAATTCCTCGTATTCAAGGGCTTCTGTGCAAGCTACCCACTTCAGTATTTATTTTACTGATTCATGAATATTTTAAAACACATTCCTCTTGGAATCATACAATCCCATCTTTTAATTAAAAAGTCAGGTGACCATCAGATGCCTATAGATTGTAGTTTCATCACATGCAGGCTGTTCTGAGGACACAGTCTTTAGGGAATCTCAGTTTCAAGGCCTTTCTCACCCATCACTTCAATAACTCAAACTTGCTGCTTCCATTGAATTGGGAAAATGGTATGAAAGCATGAAGTGCTTATTAAGTTTAAAGTTTTCGTTCACCTAGTTTACTGCCTTCCCATCTGCCCCTTGCTTGCAGAGGACTTAAAATAAGATAGAAGCTGAAGGAAATGCCATTATCCTGCTGTTGTCTACTTAGCTTTCATTAAGTAAGTTGGTGCATGGCTCACACTCATTCTCAAAACCAGCCCATCATCTAAAAGTATTTACATAAGACTCTTTGCATTATATACCAACCTCTGCAACACTAGTATTAACTACTGACATCTGCCAAGGCTGACTAGTAAGTGCTTTACAGTATCAATTCATCCTAAGCAAAAAGCATGTTTGAGTGCTGCAGTGCTCTTGTTAACACCAATAAGAAGTATCAGAGCTCATATGACACCTAGCAGAAATTAGTACCCGCATTCAAAGAAAAGCTTTTGTTATTTTCCAGAGTATTATGTGGACTTTATTGAGATGACTGCATCTGACACCTGCTGTAATATAAAAATGCAGCTATAATTAGCCAACTGATGCTCTCTGCAGTTTAGGTCGAATCCCTTCTGTGGGAATTATGCTTTAAAATATTCAGAACTCCAAGTGGCTCTCATTACATTTAATTTTTACTTATAATTAGGTGGTCTAGAAAAAAAATTTAGGATTGTAATAGCCCCCCGCTGAATGCCACACAGCAATGTGAAAACCCATAGATTTTTTTTCCAAATAAAAAAATGAGAACAGCAGACTACACTACAGCCTTCAATTGAAGTCTGGCTTTGCTTAATTGTACTTTTTGCACTCATCAGTCTCTCCTCTTCAGAGCAAGCTACAAAAATTGCCTGAATAGCCAAAGAAAAGTTTCCCACAGTCACTGGCCACAGAAAAACACCATTGTCCTTCCTCACAGTTTGATGGACAACATTTCTATAAATGGGTAGCCAGTCTGTCAATGGTACCCTTGCTGAAAAGGCAAAAGAAGAGAACAGATTCTGCCAATATCTGACAAAGCATGTTAACACATAATCAGGCATTCACTAGTCAGGCAGCTGCCCCTGGGACCTTCATAACACAGGTGCCTTTAAGCCATTTCCTATTCACAGATAAAGGAAACAAGCAGGAGATACCTGGGAAAGGAGCAGTCTATTGTGGCTTGTCAAATGTCCATCTTCTAGGCTGCCTGCATAAAACCAGAAAGAACATAAAGGAAACTTCAGCCCAAACTGCTGCATTATAAAACAGCAAAATACTCTCCAACTCCATAACTGTAATCTTCATTTTAATAATAATAATAATAACAATAACAATAACAATAACAATAACAATAATAATAATAATAATAATAATAATAATAATAAAGGATTCACCCGGGATCAGTCGCTGAACCATTGCTTTTTTCATCAGTGATGCTAACTGACATTGCTGTAAAGCGGGCATGAGGCTACAGCCTTAACTAGACCAGGGAATATGAATTTATCTCAGCTTTAAGCCTCTGTGCTTAACTTTATGCCAGCAGTGGGAATACAAATGATCTGTGATCCAGCATGAAGTTAGGGTGGTACAGACAGACAGTACCTGATCTGGCATAAAGCCTGCCGGTACAAGCTTACTCCAATCAGACATTTTTCAGTGGCGG
>NW_009260791.1:5338245-5345083 GCF_000687185.1 Egretta garzetta
AATAACAATAACAATAACAATAATAACAATAATAATAATAATAATAATAATAATAATAAAGGAGTGGCAAAGGAGCACCATGCCTTATAAGAGGTACCTTCTTCATTCTTTTTCCTGCGTCAAACCTAGCAAAAGATCTGTCATGTCCCCAAGGCCAACAACTAGAACAAAGCCAGCAGTGGTGGTCCCAGGGCTATCACCTTCATCCACTGCATCTTTGATATGTTTTTTTTCCATGCCTAATCGGCTCACTTCTTCACGCAGCTGAGATTATTAAATTCATCCTTTAGCTGAGGAAAGTGGAATTTTCTGATGGACCAGTCTAGTATGACCAAAAGTTGATTAAGCTGCAGGAGAAAAGCTCTTTCCTAACAAACAAGTGACATTTCATAGTCAATGTTACCTAAGGGCCACTAAGTAGAACGATCATTTTAGCAGTGAGTAGATCGTGATAAGGCAACAGTTAGCTTTATGCAAAAGAAAATATTTCTCTCTTGTGATGGTGCATAAACATGCCTATTTCATACACTCAGGATATTAAATGCCAAAATCTATAGCCCCAAGCAGGAACACAGTTTACATTTAAGTAATCTATATTGATTTTTCATGGTGATTTCAGTAGCACTGCCTGTGTGTTTTAATGTTAAACGCAAGAAAAAAGCTTTATCGAATTCTATGGAAGTTTCTGATGGAAGCACCTGATAGAAGCAGTATCAAGAACAAGGTTTCAGGAGATGTTTCACAACCACTGGAATTGCCCTGATGTTGTTGGCAAGCTCCCTGCAGGTGATGCACTGTCTCTGAGAACATAAACTGCTGCAGTGCAGCACCAAGCTCTTGCAGCAGAAGCCAGAATATGGCATGGTAAGAACAAGTAAGTATGGAAAGCTTCCATACTTACTTCCATACTTCCAAAACAGTGCACTTCTTTATCAAACCGTGCTGATATCTTGCCTTCTCCTCAAGCAAAAACATTCCAAAGAGCACAGTTATGATTTCTCACAGTTATCATTCTCCAGCCAGATCTACTCTTTAATACAGGCTATAAATATATATATATGAATTTTAAAAAGGAAAGCTTATGAGCTTTCTCAATAAAGTTATTCAAATGGAAATCATAGCCATAATGAAATTAAGATGAAGCCAAGAATTAAACATAATTAGGTAAAACGCAGTATCATACGATGTAAATGAAAAAATACCTATGATCCCCATTGCCATTTTTTCTTGGTCAGTTTTGAGAGTTCCATGTATGGCGAGATTTGTTAGCACTGCCCATACCTGTGCAGCTGAGCTGGAGTTACACTTCTCAAGATTTAAAAAGGATTGCTTGTTCTCTGTTGAATCAGCCTCAGGTCATTATCAAACTTACAACCTAGGCCCAGTCTTGCAAAGGCTTTTACACACAGGCTTAGCTTTATGCACATGAATAGTCCTTTAGAATTCATTAGAATGATTTGTGCACAAAGTAAGCAGGTGCATGACTAGCTTCACTGAAGGATTGGGACCCAAAATGTCAAAGACTCCATATTCCCTATTAACAAATGCCTCTTCTGCATTAGAAAATACTGACAGTGTAAAGATGAGTGTGATCTTTTGTTTTGTCTGTTTACTATAATACAATGGGGATCATTCAAATAACTTCATAGTAACTTTATATCGAAAAAGGGCATTATGTATTTACTCGTACAGATGTAGAAGTTGAAGAATACTGCAGGTGGTATGAACACAGAGTGATATATCCAGAGGAGCTTAAAGGATTTAGGTGCCTATCTTACATTGTAATATGGATATATTAACCCCTTAAAGCTATTTTGACAGGCTCAACCCAACTATATGATATAGGTCCCTAATTTTAACTATTAGTCCATGAACCTCATATCTAAAGCAGATCTGCATCTGGTTCCTGAAGTCAACGAAGGAGCCTGTTAGGATACTGAATGATTGATCGGACCTGTAATGACAGATGTGGTCTATTAGATGAGTCCAGCTCAGAGAGATAGGTCCAGCTACTGAGGTATAGAAATTTATAAGCTAAACTGCTGAAGCAGGAGGTAAATTTAAATTTGAGTGACTTAACAGTTCCACAGAAAAGGCTAGGAAGACTGTACATTCAGAAAAGGATTTGGCTCCCAGATAAGCTGTGTGAAAAGCTTGTACATGGCACAGCTGAAGAACCCTATTTTAAATATTCCTAAGCACCCGTCACTATTATTTCTTTTAAAATAATAGTCAAAATATACTAATAAAGATGCAAGCTACAGCTTTTAAAATCAAGCACTCAGCAATCAAGGAATCCCAAAAGTTAAAGTTTCTCTGAAATAAATGTGCTATATTCCTGTTTCCCTGTTAAATATAGATCTTCAAGTATCCCATTAAACCTGAGTTAAATATATAATATGTGCAGCATGTACATATTAATGCAGTGGAAAATTTATTAATTTTTAGACTATCTTCAGGTATGAGTGCTTAATTTCACAAAGCTTGTGTCAATTTACTGACAGTTTACAGACAAGGGAAACACTGCGAGCACAGACACCTACTCTGCAAGACACCCTGTACATTTTCATGCGATAGTCTCAAAAGGAAATTATAGAAAGGTTTATAATCAAACCTTTCAAAGTAACTATGGAAGTCTGAAATTTGTGAACACAGAATAATTATAATAAGAGTTCACTGACTTCTAAGAAGAGCTGTTGAGCTGGGCCTTGCAGAGGTCAGTTCTTGATCCCAAATTAAATAACTGAACTGAAGAATTTTGTGCAGAGGATGCTAATTGTATTTGCAGACGGCAGCAAGAAAGAGAGGGCAGACAGGAAGATAAAACTTAAATATTATGTAAAATTACTCAAACACAGATATGAACAATAGTGACCAAAGTAAAGCAAAGCATAAAGCAGTATTGGAAAATCTCAAGGGTAAAAAAATGTTGGATTCAGAGAAGGGCCATGGGTCTATGTACATGTCAGGGTAAGGACACTAAACAGAAAATGGGTAGCAGCCTCATGAAGATTTTGTGTTTTGTTAGGGATGATAAAATTACTGCAAGATATTACAAATATCTCAAGGGTGGATGTCATGAGGACAGAGCCAGACCCTTCTCAGTGGTGCCCAGCAACAGGACAAGGGGCAATGGGCATGAACTGAAGCAGAAGAGGTTTCGGTTGAACGTGAGGATTTACTTCTTTACTTTGAGGGTGACAGAGCACTGGAACAGGCTGCCCAGGGGGGTCATGGAGTCTCCTTCTCTGGAGATATTCAAAGCCCGCCTGGATGATGTCCTGTGCAACCTGGTCTAGGTGAACCTGCTTTAGCAGGGGGGTTGGACTAGATGATCTCCCAAGGTCCCTTCCAACCCTTGCCATTCTGTGTTGTTCTGTGATTAATATATTGCGTTTTCTTTTTTAAATGCAAATACACTACAGCTGTATTTTCCACAGGACATGTCATACAAATCCCATTCCAATTGTGTCTGAACAGCGCTTTTTACATTTTGGTAGAGTGAGTGAAATACCAAAGGTCAGCAAAGACATTTGCTTTGAAGGAATGTCAATCCTACTGGATAATTACATTTGCAATTTAGAACCTATATTTGATGAAGTTAATAAGCACATGGATACCTTTTAGGGAAGCAGGCTGAGTTTTTTCAGTTGACGTGGTGCTTAAAATTAGGCACCAGCTTAAGCATCTTGTTGAACCAGGACCCCTAACCTTGGTTGGAGGGATGCCTTTTCCTGGGTACCCAGGTAGCAACAGAAGTGAAATGCTCTTCTTCTGGAATTAGTGCTTGGAAAAATAAATAAAAACTTTTATTCTGGAGGGGACCTTGTTATGTCTTGTTCTATTTTAATCCAATGGGTAGGATACTATCAATTTTCTATTTGTAACCTGAGATAATTTAGAGCAGCACTTATAATCTGAATATTAAGGAAAACTACATTTACAGCAGTTGGTGCCAAGCTGCACCGCCTGCCTGGGGCTCTGGGCAGAATTCAGGGTATTGTTTTTTATATTTGATGCTCCAAATGATTGCAGTTTAACTGTTTCTCTGAAGCATTGTCTCTTTTGCCTTTCCATGCACTACAGCTGACACAAGCAGAAGTACACAGCACGAGCTTTTCAATTCAGGAGAAAAATCTGCTTATACATTGCACAGGCTCCTTAGCTCAGCACTTCACTCTTTAGCACAACAAACCTCAACCACTGGTACATTCTGCAAAGCACCCACCTTTCTCTGGGTGTTAGTTAGGGAAAAAATTAAAGTGTAAGTTCAGAAATTACATTAATGTAATATTCAGCAGAAGAAATAGTGCTAGTACTAATGACAGCAGTGACCAGCAAACACAAGTTATGTCAATTGATTAAAGTTTACTGCGATTTAGAAGTGCTTAGAGGCACCTAGAGTTGGAAAGAGGTGGATATCTTTATCATTTTACAAACCAAATAAAAAGTAGCAGTAGTCCACAACCAAAAGATAATCCTTTGCATTTCAAAAACATTTTCACTCAAAAAACTGTATTTGCTATCCAAGAACTTAGTCGTTTTGTGTTTATATTTTCCAAGGTGGCTTTGGTGGGAGAGGCTTTTTTACACCTGAGATCCATTTCAGGGAAAAAAAAGCTGCAGGGGATTTAATCTTAGCATGATAACTATGTCCCTGAATGTTGAAAGCAGTTCCAGATTATTCCCTCCCTTGGTAGTCACATCATTAAAATTTCTGAAAATGACCATTACTGCCAAGTTACGCATATTTGAATCTTCTGATCCCTCTTTCTAAACTAGTGTCTATCTCTGGCAATCCACTTCTTGCCAGTTTTCTACAAATTCCCTCCAAATTACCAGTATCTTTCCAGCAATGAGAGCTTCCAATGTTTTATTGTTTCACCAGCTTTAGTGAGCATGCCATGTAATTTCCTCTGTCTTTATGGGAGGCCTGGATTCACTGTGGCCAGCTTTACTGCCAGGGGCGATGGCAAGTGTATTCATTTGTTCTGTGCACTACATGCAGCGAGCATATAATCATCTTTGGAACCATTCTGCTCTGGTCTGTCTCCTCCATTAGATATGAATGTTTAACATGGTTTGTCGTAGCTGTATTCGCACATGTTTTTTCCCTATTCTCATTTTCTTGCACACTCTCATTTTTCTAATCTCTTAAATCACTTTGGATTATTTCTGGTCTGTTCATGCTTGCATAATGCATTACATAATTTAATCTGTGAAGTTTCAGGTGGTACCAAATTTTTTCAGACAGCAGCTGCAATGCAGATCAAGGCCTTCTGAGACAGTGAAAAGTAGGAAGAAAATCTGTGCCTTCTTTACCAATAGGAACCGTTACTGTTTCTCTAAGAGAAGACATTTGCCACCGTCAGGAAGAAGGCCAAGACCTTACTATTCTTAGTAAGTAGCGGGCGGACATCAACAACTCTGCAGACTACTTCATGATCTTTTGCCTATTTTTCTTGTAATGATCACTGAATAAATAATGGTATGTCACAGCCACCCTCTCTTGATACCCTCCACATTCATTCATTGTCCCATCTACTTCCATGTATATGACAGCGTAACCTCCGGTGTCTTTCTGACCTTTATGTGCTAATCTCTTTATTTTTAATTTGAAATATTTTGTACCCCAAAACAAACTCTTGGTAAAGACAACATGCCCAAAGCAAAGGAAAGATCTCAGGTCTCCTAACTGATAAAGCTACACCTAACCATTGCTAAAGTAGGCATATACCTGCTCCATCACTCCAGGAAGGCTGCATTTTTCAGAAGTGAGATTTATCAGGTAGCTGAGCATTCATGACTTGAAGTTAAAACTTGGTTCAAATGCCTGGACTTGATCTGTCTTTGCAGGTCATTGGAGATTCAGTCAGGGCAAATCGCCTCCCCTGACACTGAGAAGCAACAGTCAATGACGGGGTTTTAGATCTGTCCTCCGTATTCTGCTCTGGCCAGCAAATTACTTCCATGTTTATTCAGTGTTATAGTGCTGCTGGGGGAAGGGAGATTGTATTTTCCTTTATTCTTGAAAGCGTCACTGTTTGATACAAACGAGATTATTACATTTTGCAGAGTTGCTTCAGCTGCTTGTCCAGAGATAAAACTGTAAGAGGCAGGGTAGGCCAAAGCAGCAAATCCTTGGCCATGAGCAGGAATTACTGCTGTTGGACAGAACTGCAAAACAGAATGTCACAATCCTTCTTACCATTCATAACTGACTACCATCTTCTGTATATGTGTTCAAGATGTTGTCATTTGACAAAAACAGTACCTTTGCAGGAAATAAGCGAATTCCTCTACATTTCAGAGCTTCCAAATCAAGAACATGTTTTACGGTAAGCATTTCTGAATCCAAAGAGTGGTTCTCATCTTCTGAATCCAGCTGAGTGCCATCTAGCTCTCCTTAGATAAGACATTCTTGCAAAACGCAGCTCTCCGTGAAATATATTTGTAATCATTAGGACTAAAGTCCTTTTTGAAACTAGTTTTCCTCTGGAACTCAGCAGGACTTTCTCTGCTTAAGTCTTCTCAAATATTTAAGTTGGTTGCTGAATGGAGACGCAAAATACTATGTCTTCAGTTCAGTGGGATTTATTTTCACTGAATTAAGGTAAGTTTTATCTGGATACTTTAGGGAGAAATGCCTTTAAAATACACTCCAAAATATTAAGCCAAATAAATTAATCTGCCTTTCCACACTTATTTAAGAGTGCTTTACAATTTGTATACACAACAGCACTCACCATTTCCCAATGGAATAAAAAAAAAATGGGCAGGGAGGGAACAGGAAGAGGTGTGAAGGTTAAAGGATCAAAATTAGGGTACCACAGGAAAC
>NW_009260791.1:5345101-5345770 GCF_000687185.1 Egretta garzetta
GATACAGTCTTGCAAGCCCCATAATCAGAGCACTCTGACAAACTTTCTCATTGTGGTCTGATGAAGAAACAACCTTGCTGTAACCAGAAGAGTCAAGGCTTTGAAGAGAAGCATGTATGAATGTAAAAAAGTGAAGGTTTAGGCAGAAAAGCACAACTGAAACAAGTCCAGTAATCTGATATACTTAACACATTTCCTTTCCCTCCACCAGCCAGCACTCAGTGGAGGCACGCCTATGAGCAAGCATGCCCGCATGCCCATGCAGACAGCTCCCCGGAGGCTGCTGAAGGATGGGAAGGAGCCAGGAGGCAAAGAAGGTGACCTCGAAGGGAGGGGACACCCCGCAAGAGCTGCTGCAGCCCAGGGTTCAAAGCCTGGTGGTACCAAAGCGGCACACAGAGGCGGGCCTGCACCCCTGGGCCGACACGCTGCGGCTCCGTGACCACTGAGGTGGTCTTTTACCTGAGGGCTGCAACGGACCCGAGCTGAGAAAAGCTTCAGGGTCCCAGAGAGGTTTGAGAAAGGAGCAAAAGCTAAGGTGTTTCCTCAGGCTTGGGAAACAGGGCTGCTGGCCAGACTGGAGAGGCAGGTACCGCGGGAGAGGGCCCTCCACCCACCACAGCATGACACGCCGGGCCAGGGGAGCAGGGGCAGGGCCCGGCCAGGACA
>NW_009260791.1:5346403-5370004 GCF_000687185.1 Egretta garzetta
CCCCTGCCGGGCCGGGAGCTGGCGGTGCCGGCCCATCCCATCCCGTCCCGTCCCGTCCCTCCCCGTGAGCAGCGCCAGGGTGCCGGGCCCGCCGCTGCCTCTTAGTGACGGGACGTCTCACGTCACTTCGTGGTTTGACGGGTGACCTCTCCCGTCAGAAACCGCAGTCTCTCTAATTGCCGTGTCTTAACAGTTAATGGTTCCGAATGGGAAAGCTCCTAAAAGATTACTGTAGGTTAAATCGAAATAAATGATGGGGAGCTTGAACTTAGCTTTGCCTTGGTGGTAACAGACTGAATGAACCACACAGGGCGTCTCAGTAGGTCGGAATTTTTAAAGCATCTTTGCTCTGTGGTACTTAAGTTGAAACACCTACGTTAGGTTTAGTAATGGCTATGAATTATTTAACAGATGTTATGGTAGTGGTGGGAGGCCCTTATCGGGAGAAGATTTTAGTAACAACTTAATTATTACCGTAAATAATTTACAGATTAATTCCTTTTCCACTGTGGAAGCGTAAGTGTAGCCCTGTGCAGGCAGTAGAAACATACTCTTGCTTCTGAGTGAGGTCTGCAGGAGATAGTATAACCTAATACATGTTTGTGTTACAAAAATACTCAGAAGTGGACTCTCTTAAATACAGAGGCAGTTCAGTAGCAGCTGCTGACTGATCTGAAATTATTTTTTTGAGCATTTCACCTCTAATCTGAATAGAATTGTGTATTATATTTTCTTCTCACCCCAAAACTTGCTAGTAATTGTCTCTGTTTTCAAACAAAAGTAATCCAAAATTAAAAGCCTGAAAATTCAGGCACTGACTACTAAGAGTCTCAGTTTTCTTATCTCTTAAAGCAATTAAAAACTACGCTAGCTTTTGAACAGGAGCACAGTGCTAAACAACTTGATGATCATACACCTCTGATTCGTAGGATTACTGAGGTATTGAGGACAAATACTATGTGTTGAGGACAAAATATCCCATAATTCTTCCTGGTGAAAATGCTAAATGTAATTAGTGAAGAAATAGTGACTGTCATTTTACCCAGCTGCGATGCTGTCATTCATACTGTTGTTCTTACAGTGTTAACATGAGTGAAAAATTGAACTCTTGTAGTTATGAAAAACATAAAGAAGAACAAAAGAAAAGTTTCCTGAGCTCTCAGCTAGGGTACTTATCGCAAGTTTAGTTGTTTTCAGAAATACATTAAACACTCTAGTTTCTCTTCTTCAGTAGCTTACTTGTTCTCCAAAGTTTGCTGTATATCTAGCATGTCACTGGAGAGAGCCTAGTGATTTTTAACAATATTTGGGTGCATACAGGCAATTGCAAGAGACCAGTTTAGAGTTGCTACATCCCCTCAGTAGAGTTACAGTAGTACAGTGCAGAGTAAAATTGTCTTCATTGGCATTTGGAGTGTGTTCTTTCCATGACAACAAACCCCTTGTACTGTGCACTGCACTGACCTGTGAGTAGGGGTCTGGTAGCTCCATCTTATCTGAGAAGGCCCTTTTAATTGCTCAGTCATGATTGTTTCCTGTTGTTGAGTTACACTCTTGTCTGCCAGCACTTGAGTTCTGGCGGATTTAATTGTGGTGTTTTACTAGCTTACTGACTCTAGCAGTCCATCTTGTATTTTTGACTGAAACTACTGATTCCCCATTTCCCTTTTATAGGGATGAGTGAACATGTGCCAGATCGTTAGCTGTCACAGTTTGTGATCCATCATAGTAGTTAAAGTTGGATTTATGCTAGCAGGTTGGACTGCGAACAGGAATATTTCTGGCAGAGGAATTTTTTTACTAGGGCAGTTGCTTGCAGCAAATCGACTAGGAGGACATCTGGAGATAACAACTCTTAAAACCAATATGACTGATCATGAAAAGTTCTTCAAACTCCAAGTTACAGTCAGTGTCTTTCATAAAACAGTTTCAAAGGGCTAAAATGACTTAT
This sequence comes from Egretta garzetta, assembly GCF_000687185.1. NCBI lineage: Eukaryota > Metazoa > Chordata > Aves > Pelecaniformes > Ardeidae > Egretta > Egretta garzetta. Next base: position 5,348,355 of record NW_009260791.1, read on the forward strand.
GGTCCTGTAAATTGCTACAGAGTAGGCTGTGGACTTGTAAATATACAAAGGCTTTGAAGTTACCAAATCACAGAATTTATAAACCTGCTTGTCATGGTTCTAGTAGGTAGAAGGATGTGAAACACTGAGAAAACTAATTCTGTTGTGCTAGAAACATGTTTGTATGCAGGAGGGGTTTATTCTTTACTTATATTTTTAAAAGTGTCTATGAGTTTAAAATACCACTGGCTTCTAAATTATTCTAAGTCAGAAGCCCTGTTGTTTTTGTGCATTGTACCACCTGGACAGTCACGTGCTATGCAATGGAGGCACACATCAGCTGATTCTTTTTGAAAAAGGAGGCTTATTAGGAAATTGCAGTTGGACTCCTACTTTGTTTCATTGCGATGACTTAACATCTATGTCTTAACTTTTTACCCTGTCAGTGGACTGTAATGTAGTGTATAGCAGATGCTGCTCTAGAAACTTTGGGAAGAAATTCATGCTTCAGATGATCACATGTGCTCAGTGGCTTAATTCTTAAAGTTTTATTCTTACTAAATTCTAAATACATTCTTGGTTTTGTAAGGTGTTCAAAACTAGTATTTCTTAAAACAATACTTTTTCTACATCCTGTGTAGTTTAAGTACTAAACAGGAATAACCATTTGTGTGAAAATAATCTAAAATACATTATATATCTAGTCAGACCATCTCATTTGCTATGTAATTTGGAATCTTAACACTGGATTTAACAAGGCTGTTCTTTGACTAAAGAAGGAAGGCTCAGGCTTACAGTTCTTCACGTATAAAATTGTGATAACACTGGGGTTTAAAACTAATGTGGAACAACTTAATATCCACTGCTTTGCTGTCAGAGTGGTGGAGGCATTCTTGTCTTCAGTTCTCATTGTTTCCTCATACATTGTGCGGTGGATTCAGGAAACAAATGCGTATGCATTCTGTGTTCTTGTCCATAATACCTGATGCCCTTAGAAGTTAAGGTATCTTCAGACCATATGTTAAAGGTCACTTTTGTCACTTTGGAATTCTGTGTCTCAAACAGAGTACCTGTAGGTCCTCTTGATTTTAAACAAAAATTTTATCCGTGTTCAGAATTTGGGGGATCACTTAGGGGTTATTTGGTTGGAGAACAACCTACTTGGCTTTGGGTAATGAAAGTGCTTGTTACTTCAAGATCTTGAGAAGAGTTTTAGTGTACCAAAAAAGGCAAAGGTGGATGTGAAAGTGTGTATTTCATTAGTGATTGCTAACAATCAGCTTTGTATTAAAAAGTGAAAGTTTATTTTTAGCTTATAGAAGATACATAGTTCCTTTAAATAGAACTTCAGATTCAGTATGTGTGTTTCTCTTTATCGCTTTGGGAGTTAAATACTGCAATTCCTTGGCTAAGAGAATAGACTATGGCAATTGTTATTTTGAACTGAATTCATGTAAAGGAAAATAGTGTGATTTGAAAATGGGTTTGATAGTGGTACTGTGTAGTCTGGAGTTTGTTTAACCTCAAGATTTTTTTAAAGGTTTTTTTTAAACACTTATTTTTAATATAAAGCCTCTTTTTGATTAGCAGCAAGTAAAAATTGCAGGAATGTGGCATGGTCCAGTATCAAGACTTTGGTCATTCAGGCATAGCTTTGCAAATCTCAGAATAAAATAGATGAATTTACAGGAGACTGCTATCCTGGGAGCATGTTTCTTCCTACTGGTGGTCCTGTCTCTGTTAAAAGAAAAGATTTGAACGATTAACATGAACAGTATGTTTTCATAGAAAAGTTAATGGAATTGAGAATTGACTGAAGTTAAGAGATCAAATTAATACAATGAAAGTGTGATGAGGTAGTAAGAGATTTTTAATTTTTGAATATAATCTACAAATACTAGCTTACTTTGAAAATGACAGCTGCTTGAATTATAATTAATGTCAAACCTCCTCAATGTCCTCACCTAAAAATGGCGTCTGTATGAGATTGAGCATAATTGTTGTCCTGTGAAAGTCTTGTATACTTTTGTGACGTTAATACAACATAACAGCATAATTTTTTGTTGTGTTTGTTTTGCCCTCTTGAAGCTTAACCTTGGAGACGATATCGTGAAAGTTGTAATCGATTGGAGCAAGCTTCAAAGCACATCAGCGCTTCAGCCAACGTTGCTCTTTAGTGCACTTCAGCAGCATATTTTATGTTTGCAGGTAAATATTTCATTGGGCACATTTGACTTGACAAAAGTGATCGACTGAATGTACTTGTATTATCTAAACTGTAAAATTTCAGTCATTTTGATCTTATATTGCTACGTTCAACAGAAAAGAATGCAAAAGTATTATGTGCTTGGGATTCCACTATGCTTCCATAGGTACTCACTGATTTTTCAGATTAGCTGTGGGAATAGCCACTGTAGGTGAGCAGGCTGAATAAATGCAGCCTCATTGATTTCTAGACTTGCATTGTAAATGTGATACATTTCCATCTATGGTGGGTTATAATTAAGCAATAAGACACGGCAGGTGTGTGTCATGCTATGATAATGATTCCATGCGTTGGGTGAGTTTTGAGGCTCATGGAGTGCTTTCAGTGGTTCAAGAAGTGGCATTATCCCAGCATGACACATCCTGGAGTGTCTTACTGCAATTAAATATATTTTCAGCGTAGGTTTTTTTTTTTTAAAAGAGTAATTTCTTTGACATTAATGTCTCATCTTGCCAAGTAGCCAGTCACCATTACTGTCATTTCTTTTAACTGTTTGAAACTTTCCAACCCTACCAAAAGTATCTGTAATTTAGTTGCATGGCAGGGAGAGTGAGCAGTTTGTCAGCTGGTATCTGAACAGTGTTTTGACCTTGATAGTTCATCTGTAAAAGGTGGGGATTTGAATACCATTTTTTTGCTTCAGCTAGTCAATGAATTATTTAAAGTATGTAGTACTGAGAGAGTGAAAAAGGAAGTTCCTGTATTTGCTTGTCTGTAGGTAAAAGAAAGACCCTTTACGTTTTCCAGACATCCACCAAATCTTTGGTGTGATAAGCAAAAAGAGAAAATATGCAAAACGAAAGCAAGTAAAAATTACATCCAACTGTAAGAACACTGCAAGTAGGAATTTGATTCCGTTTCAGGAAATGTGATTAGTAAAAATCATGTTGTCTTTAACAAAAAAAAAAAAAAAAAAAAGAGGGAAAATAAGCAGTGTAATTCAGACTAGATGAAACTGGTAAAAATTAAAAAAGGGGGTGTGACACATATATGTCCTGAGGTTTTGTTATTACATCTTGTGTAAGAGTTATTGCAGTAGAATAATAAGCGTTTATTTTTGCTGCTACAAATGTCAGTGCATTCTCTCATTTAATTTCATGACCTAAGTAGATAATGAACCGTGTCAAGAAAAGCATGTGTTCAGGATAACGCCTATGTATTTCATGTCTGTGTTCTCTCATTCACTTGGGCAACTGCAGTTTCAAGTGGAGAATGTAGTGCTGTGGTGATAAAGTAAAGGCTTTACAGTGTGAAAGCATTGGCTTTCATGTTAAGGAGGAAAAATACTAAGCCTTACTGTTCTGAGTAGGCATTTGAATGACATGTTAATTAAGTGGCATTGGTGCCAATGATTGAAGCTTTGATTTAGCTAGTAACAGACCAGTAGCAGGCAGATTTTCACAGAAATTTGGGGGTTTTCCTATGCAAACCTCTAAAAGGCATAGGTCAAAAAGGCCAGGATCGTGGTGTGCACAGTATTTGGAAATATAGCGCTTTTTTTTCTTTTTTTATTTTCTTTTTTTTTATTTTATTACTGTGTTCCATCAGAGACAGGTGTTGTAATTCCTAAAATTATTTCAGTTGATCTGTTTCAGAAATTGTAATAGTACTTGGCTTTTTGTGTTTTGTTTTGGGAATTGTTTGGCTTTTTTTTTTTTTTTTTAAACCCTAACATACTTTTTTCTTTGTTCAGCCTCTTTTAGAAAAACTCCAGTCGTTGATTAAAGAGGAAAACGTAGGCCATGTTGAACCTGCAGGTAAAACAGAAGGCCAAACTTATGAAACGAGTTTAGATGTTTATGATGGTAACTGTCAGACTGAAGAAAAGTATGCGAGTTATGACTTGGGAGATCTGAAGGATGCTCATCTTAATTTTGATCCAGAGGTGGTCCAAATAAAAGCTGGAAAAGCAGAAGTAAGTGATTTACCTAAATTAAAAAAAATAAAAAAACCTTTCTAAATTTTAAATTTAAAGAATGAAATAGATATATGCCATCATGTTTATTACCTGCAGATTGACAGGCGGATATCAGCCTTCATCGAGAGGAAACAAGCTGAGATCAATGAAAATAATGTCAGGGAATTTTGCAATGTTATTGATTGTAATCAAGGTAACTGGCTAGCCAGACTTTAATCTTCATAGCTATTTAAGTTTTTTTTATTTTTTTTTTATTTTTCAAAAGCACTATTCTATATTTAAAATTGAAGTTTATCTTAAGAGTAACTTTGTTTTAAAGTTAAGAACTTGCATGTGTACTGCAGATGTTGTCATATTGACAAAAAAAGAAAGTAGTCACTGGATGACAATGTTTAATGCATCCCATACAGGAATATTAAAGCTATTACTGTGTTCATTTTAAGAACTAGGTCTTAACTCAGATGATTCTGTAGCTATTGTTCCCAATGTTTTAGCTAGATTTTCCTTCCAAAGTCAACAGAATTGCAATTCAGAAATGTCTTGTGAATTGCATATTCAAATTAAAGATAATTTAATGCTAGTTAAATTACAAAGAAGTATTTTTTGCAATCAATTTTAATTACTAGCTGCTTAGAATAACTTTTTCTTTTCAACATTACTTACACTATTGGTGTTATTAATGCACCAACTGGCACAATTGGCTGTATCTATAACTAAGCAATCTTAAATCCATCTGCTAGTCTGGATGCCATTAGCATGATCAGTAACTGTGTAACCAAATGTGTCTTAAAAGTGAAGACACTTTAACATACATAAGTAGTGGAGACATTTTCTAAGTACCTGTGAGCCCAGATGTGCATTGTCTCTGTGATGTACTTATGCTTTTAGAGATCAAAGCTTATTGTTCCATAAGCTTTATAGGAAGAGAGTTTAACTCCTTGAATATTAGTTGGAATGAAAATGACATCTGAAGTCTGGTAGAATATGCTAGATAGTAAAATACAGGTTCCTAAAATTGTTAATTACGTACAGAAGAAATCATGATAAGACCTTCCTTTGTATGTTCAGGCATAATAAAATGTGTGTAAAGCTTTGGTGTATATGAACAGAGATTAAAATATAAACATCAGGATAAACAAAGATGGTGCGTACTGTAGGTTTTTACAGTTAAACAAATGAAAGAAGTCACAGGCATGAGAATAAATGCAGGAAGGTGAGGATAGAGTGCTGATGAATAAACTAGACCAGTCTAAAAATAGGAGAAGAACAGTTTCAAAAAAGGACATAAAAACAGAGTAACAGTGGTAAGCAGGGAAAAGACTTCTATACAGGAAGAAAGAAATAAATTACAGAGAAATGCAGCGAAAAGTAAGAACCAAATAAAGTGTAAATTGGAAGAAATTTGGTCATGATCCAATAAACTTTTTCATACATGTGTGCGTACATTTATATAAGTGACTTATCCAATTAAAACCAGTAGGTCCATGCAAGTATGTGAAACTATTTATGATCAAGTGTTTATATAATGAATGAGGTATTTCTGATGTTTTTAATGTATGAAAAATTTTAATTAGATTTGTTAAAAGCATTAAAGCTGATGATGGCTAGAACACTTTACATTGTAAATACATAATTAGGACCTCACTTTTTATGTCATTATTATTATTTATTTAGAAAACAGCTGTGCCAGAACAGATGCAATTTTCACACCCTACCCTGGATTTAAAAGCCATATAAAGGGTAAGCAACTATTTTAATACCCGTTTATTAAGAGTGTCCAGATAGAACGGCACTGATGGGTGACTTAAAAACTTTTTATAGAATGCTCAAAAAATGCAAACTTAACATACTAATTTTTGATTCTAGTGAATACTTTTGCATCTTCACTTACTTCTCCAAGGTTTTCAATCCCATAACTGCTTCATTAAGCTGGTGGTTATGCACTAAAGACCAAAACAAAGTAGCTGGTTTTCATTGTCTGAAGGGAAAGATGCAGAAGACAAAGCAGGACAGAGAAGCTGAACAATTCTTAGCTTTTCTTCTAAGGTGAAGCCAGCAGTCCAGTGAAGGAATTGAGATTAAATAAAATGATCTTCTATTTTTTATAAGTTGGTGTAAGTATGTTGAATTAGAAAACAGTTTTGAGACACAGTGCTGAGTTCTGAGACCTGGATTTATGGGAAGTGGCAAGCTGGGGAACAAGCTTACCACTGCACTACCTTTTGGAATGGAGTAAGTAGTGTAGAAATGATTGTCCAGTGGTAGTTATGTATAAAAGATTGCTTGTCCATCTGCAGCTCTCTAGGTGTACACAAATTACTCTGTTTAAAAAAAAACTAACAGAATCTCCAGGATGAGAGTGAAAGTAACCCTGTCTTCCGTTTTTGAGAGCGGTATCCACTTGATATTGTTTCTAGAAACCAATTCTTTATTCTGAATTCTAGAATTCAGAATAATACTGTGAAGCATGATGTTGGGCATAAGCATTAAAAGGTCTGGTGAGCTAAGAGGGAGATGAGGAAGTGAGTTTGAGTTTAGAATTTTTCACTGCTCCTTTCAGTAGTCACATTTTTAAACTGAGTGCTAGTTTACAACTTGAATGGTAGCGTACTACAGGAAAAAAGAAAAGTTTGCACTTCAAGTAACTAAAACCTGAACAGTTCATAACTGAAACATGAATAACACTTAGAAAGGCATTGAAAGTAAAACCAGCATAAACTGAAGCAAGAATGTAACATGTGGCTTTCATGAAGTACTGAGTAAGGTGTGTGCTTCCATGTCTGGAGTTGCTGACATAGTCATTAAGTCTGCAGTACACCGCAGTAGTCCTATCAGGAAGGACTTGAGAAATGACCGTGATTTAAAGAGAAGTGACCAAAATCTTCTGATGAAGGCATGGTTCAGCAAGGGGAAAAGATAGAACCAGAAGCAGCTGAAGGGTTGTTAAAGTTGTTACCCGAATAATAAAAAATAGGAGGGAACTTCCTTGTTGGGATTTGTAGCGGTTCCAGCTGAAAGGTTGTTAAAGTTGTTACCCGAATAAATAAATAAATAAAAAAAATAGAAGGGAACTTCCTTGTTGGGATTTGTAGCGGTTCTTCTAGTTGTATACCTCCACTCATCTTCATGTATTTATGACGCTTCCTGTAATATTGGGTCTGGCTTCTTTGCATTCACAATGGCTCACATGTGCAACTGCTGACAGGTTTTCTGCTATTTATCAGCATCTGATACTGTCATTCTACATGAATGTATGAGTAATTCTTTTACTTTGCATATGTAAAGTCCTAGGTTTTTGTTTAGTTTAGTTATTCATGCAGAAATAGGAAAATACTTTTACTCGAACCTTTGATCTTGATGTGTGTGGGACCCTTCACATGAGAGACTGGTGTGAAATCAATTTAACGCAGGTTTTCATATTTTAATATTTGGATTGTTTTAGTCAGATGTACTTTGTGTTTCATGTGCATGTATGTTAAATTTGTGTTCTCTTTACCTAGTTTCTAGGGTAGTAAATACATATGGACCTCAGACTAGATCTGAAGGAGCACATGGGTCCAGTCACAAAACCAATGTACCCATTCATGATTGTGGAAACCAAGCTGTTGAGGAGAGACTGCAAAACATTGAAGCACACTTACGGTTACAAACAGGTTTGTATCATGTTTTAATTTTTACATTGGTGTGCCAGTTTGTACTACAGTTATCACTACTGTAGTAAAACTGGGCGAGTCTATAAAAACCGTGACTGTAAAAAACAGCGGATAGACCCACTGAAGGGTTTAGTCACTCCAAATACTACAGTCTAATGTTTAGATTCGTAAAACCAAAATGGAGCCCAAATTTATGGCCAGATTAGGATGCCAAGTTAGTAAATCTACACTTCATGTGGTGGCAAACAAGAGAGAGGCACTTCAGAATGGGATTTAAAACTATCTGGAATATTTGGAGGTAGGGGTTCTCCATAGCTAGTGGAGTCCTTCTGCCTTGACCCACTGAACAGGAAAAGCTGAGGTTAGGACTTGGTCCTGCTTCACGGACACCTTGTGGGCTGGGGGTAGGATGAACCGAAAAGACAACCTGAAACCTTTTCCTAAAGGTGGATGATTCTTGAAATACAGTTAGGTGAGAAACATATTTCCTGGAATGTGGGAAGCTCGTTGTCAATACTTCTCTTTAGCCATGCCAACATGAGTCCACGCCTTTCACTAAAATAAATGCCATAGCCACCAGGCTACTGACTTTTTAAGTAGTTGTTTTCCTCACCCCAGCCCCAGTTTTCTAGAATACATATCAATGAGGTACTTATCAAGGAGGAATCTGTATTTTTCCTGAAAAAAAGTTTTCAAAACAGAACAGAAGCCCAGATCCTCACCTAATAAAGTGAATGTTCTATACATCACACTGCAGACACACACTGACTTTTTTGTCTTCTGACTACTGAATAGGTGCTAATCCGTTCTCTAAGAATATGGTGAACATTGACTAGATTACTCAATTCCTATGAATGCATACTGGATCAAAGTCCTCTGGTGGCAAGGAGAGTAGAATATTCTGAGATACTCTTGAGGCAGTAGTCAGAGCTTGTCACTTAGCTGTATAGCTGTCTCAAAAATAAGGTGTTTTTTGTGCATGGAGATAGAATTTGCAAGTGGATGGTTGGCATTAAGATTACAACATGTAGTTGCTTTGGAGTGTATGCATATCAGAGAATGATTGGGGGTAGCTAAGGAGGGGCCCATGCTTCCAGGTTGTGCCTATAATAGGTGACATAATTTTGTTGGAAGGAATAGGTCAGCTAAACTACAGTATGAGGGAAGAGGATGAAAGCATGCAATTCCAGCTCAGCTCCTGTCCAAATCAGCATTCCTGGGGAAGGTCTTAGGATCGTTTGTTACTTAGCCCAGCAGACGTGCAAAAAGTATTCACCTGAGCAGGTAACCTGCCTCAGCTACCTGCTCGCCAGTTGCTGTTTCTGATAAATGAAAGAGTTGTTCCTGACTCACCTGCTGTTTTTCAGAAGAGCTTCTTCTAGTGCTAGTACTGCTCTTTTCCCTTTACATTAAGAGACAGCAATATTAAGGAGAGTGAGAAGTTAGCTGATTTAATTAGTAGCTTCTGAGAGATGAATAGAGAGCAAAACTGAAAGAGGGAAGCTACATGCAAAATCGCCTATCTGAAGTGAGGAAATAGATGAATGGCAAAAAAAGCCCATTAGTGCTTATTTCAGTAGTTTGTGGGATAGAATTGTCTTACCTAACAGACCTAGAAATAAATGGAAATGAGTGGCAAGAGAAGTAAAAGCTTGCTAAGGCATTGGTTGTCACTGCTGTTCAAAACCAGACTATCATTTTAATTGGGATACCCAGTAGTTAGTTGTGATAAACCGTGATTGCAGTTTATAGAATACTGTGTAGCATAAGTAAGGTGTTTTCTAAGGCTGATCTTTTGATCAGTTCTGCTCTTACATGAGGAAACAAGGCCAAGCTGCTGTAGTAGAGCTGCAAACAGCAAATGGATCTAGGTGGGCTTTTTTGGTTGCTGTTGTTTTTGTGGTGGTTTTGTGGTGTTTGTGGGTTTTGTTGGGGGGTTTTGTTTGGGTTTTGGTTTGGTTTTTTGTCTGTTTTATTGGGGTTTTTTTTCAAAGCTTTGCTATTCCAGTTCACACATGGATTCCCCGTCCTTGCTTCTCCCATCTATGGCCAGGCAAATGCTATTCTTTGTCAAGTGCAACTCATACCTGTGTTTTAACCTCTGATGCTCAGCGCAGATAGGTTTCCATTGGAACAATCTTAGATACCAATGCTGAATTTGTGTGTTGCCTGCCATCCCATCTGCTCCCTCCTGATGCTGCTGTTTTGAAGTGGTAACACTTGGTGTATGACCAATGTATTGTAAGAGTGATCATTAGTTGTTCCAGGGACCTTGTCAGACATACTTCAACCACTTGCATAAAGTTATCTATTGCCCTCACTGACTGTACTGGCTTATTAATCAGGTTTTATCCTGAATCATATTAATTACTCTTCCTTTTCTTTATCCCATCCACTCATTTTGTTTCAGCTATAGGTTGATAGCTGGACTCGAAGAATTCACCTGTAAAACTTGCTATATTTAGTTTAAAAAGTTATTCAAGCGCTTTTCCTGATTTCTTTGTATTTGTGCTGGTGTATTTAGGTGGTCCTGTACCAAGGGACATTTATCAGAGAATTAAGAAGCTTGAAGATAAAATCCTTGAGCTGGAAGGACTGTCTCCTGAATATTTTCAATCTGTAGTAAGAAATTCTCTCAACTTCTTTTAGCATATCTAAATGCATTTGGGACTTTGATGTAGAGGCAAAAACCTAAGGACTTAGAGGGCTACTTTTGATAGACAACTCTGGCTTGGTGTAATGGTTAAATTTCATGTGGACCATCTATGTAAGTTCATATTTCTACCTCATTTCTCATTTGAAAGAAAATATTATTTGTTGGGAGAAAAAATTTGCAGCCACCCAAGCTTAACTAATTTGTAAGAGGTGTATTATAGAGGTTGGATTTCTACCCCCTCAACCCCGCCTTAAAATCTGAAGTGTTTCTAATGACAAGAAGATTGACTTCAGTTTTGATCTTGATGCAAATCATTAATGGCTTAAATAAGCTGAAATCCTTTGGGCTTGTACGTGATCTGATTGCTAAAGATCAGCTATGTGAAATAACTGTTCCAGTAAGATTAGAGAGTAAACTCTTTAAAAATCGTTTAATGTGATTTTATGACTTAGGTTTCTTTTTTGCTAGTTTTCTGTCTCTGAATAGTAAACCGTGTCCTTCATTCACCAGAGGAGATTAAGACAAAGAGAACATTAGTTGTTACTACATCAGGCTCTGCTTGGCTATAGAAATTTCTTGTGTATTATCTTACTTTTCCTTCTTTCCCCATGTAACAGTTAAGAATGCCTCTTTTACTGTTGACCATATTTTAATTTGTATCCTCTCCCTGGAGAGCAGCCAAAGAAGAGTCAGCACTTAAAAATAAGTACCAATATTATAAATTTTTGCTTAATTTTTTGTTTTTGTTGGAGACCATTGAAGTCCTTTTATTTGTGAAGCTATTTCTTCAAGTTGCTGAAAACTAGGAAGCTGAAATTTCCACAGAAAGTGCTTTAGGATCTTCTCTAGAATGGTATTCTGGGAAACATTTGTGATGGTGGCAATAGCAGAGTAGTAGAGTGCATTTTTTTTCCCCAAAAGTTTTGCATAAATACAAGAAAATTTTAGAGAGAAAAATATTGACTGTTTCAAAAGCTGGATATTGGTCTTTGTTTTGTCTGAAGGAAGCTTCAGTTAAGTTTATAGTTGTTGGCTGCCAAGAGTGGAGAAGCTTCAATAGCTTCTGACTGCTCTCTACTAGTATTTCTCATGACCCAAAGTACACTTAATTATAAAAAGATTTCTTTAATCCATGGAATGGTGGTTAGTGTTCTTTCTGTACTTTAAAGACTCTTGTCAGTGTTGTTACAGAATTACTTGTGGTCCTCTGTCAGTGCAATGTTAAGTCTCTTGATTATGTCTTTTCTTTAGAGCTGTTCTGGCAAGAGGAGGAAGGTTCAACCTCCCCATGTAAGTGCTGTTAACTTTTGTTTACCTTAAGTTTAGGATGTTTTGGGTGAAAAGTAATCAGAAATTCTACAAAACAAGTATCTTAACTTCTCAGAAATAGCTGCATCAGTGTTGGATAGCTTGCTGGCAAAGAAAGGGTGGGAAGGACAAAGAAAGTGTGGGAAGGACAAGGAAAGTTAATGGGTGTCACAATGAAATGAGTCTTCTAAGAGTCTGTACTAGGGTAGGTTAGTGTTTTCAGCAGTTAGAAGGATGACAGAATAAAGTAAATCTGTAATGATTCTAATCAGGCTAGGGGTGTAACAAGCAATTTGTGAATTCTGATCAGCCTCCTAGTAATGGCTTCTGGTTTTGCTTCGTGGTTTAGCGTGTTTTGTTTGCTTGGGTTTTTTATTCACTTTATCAGTTTATGAAGAGACAATAAAATGGATGGCTTAGCAAAAGTGTTACAGAAAGACCTGACGTTACAGCAAGTCAGTAAGACTTGCTATTTTCACACCACCATCACATGAGGGAATGCATTAACAGTGTACCTTAGGCCTCAAGAGAGAATTTCTCATCAGTGAGACCATAGCTGGAACACTGTCTGCTACTAGCCATCACACTTGGAGACAGACGGGCTGGGGAGAATGCTTAGAACAGGGTGTGGGCCATTAGAGGCTTGAGGAAGTAGGCTTGTTTACATGATAAAAAAATCCTCCACGGGGTGAAATATTTTTATAAAAAGGATGATGACCAGTTCTTTGTGTAGGAAGAGATCAAAAAAAATCGTCAGGTTAAGTGGGCACAGAGGAGATTGATGTCGAGCAATAGGAAAAAAAACCCTCAGTTGTTGGGCAATAGGAGAAAAGCCCTTCAGTTGTAAAGTCGGGTTCTACAAAATCTAGATAGTCTGGTCCAGTGTCTTACCATCAAAGGATATTTGGTTTTTTATGAATGGGTTAAACAAGCATCTCATGGAAGTAGCATGGATGTATTGATCCATGATTAGGACTGTCAGTTTCTTCTAGGCTTACATTCTTTTTCTTTTAAGTTTAAATAGCCATAGACTAGATTCAGACAATTCTGCAAAAGTATTTCTGTCATTTAGTGCAATAGGCAGTGACCTCAAGTATCAAGTGCTAGGCCACTTCTCTAGCAATTACAAGATGTAAATGATTGTGGTTTTTATTTTGTTCTTTTAGCAGAACTATTCATTGGCTGAACTTGATGAAAAGATCAATGCTATAAAACAGGCATTACTGAGGAAAACAAAAGAAAGCAAGTCCAAGGAGGCTGAGCGGCTTCTTCGATAAAAAAAGAAAAATCTTAACGGAATCCTCATCATGCTTTACACATACCTAAACCGTAGAGCTGGATAGGATGCACTGGGGATGACTTTAGCAATGAAAACAAAGCATGCATATAAGCTCCTTTTGGATGATCTTGAAAGCTTGCTTTCAGAAGAACTCATTTTAAAACAGTCTTATTAATGAAATAGTTACTTTAAAATGAAGAATGTTTTAGGAATAGCATTCTAATAATCCAGTTCCTTCTGTTATAAAGGAGGATCGCAGCATTGTTCGTATGTGGAAAGTCTTAACCCACATACAAAAGCTACATTTCATGGGTAATTTTGATGATTGAGTATTCAAAAGGTCCGTCTTTTGAATACTTTTCATTTAAGTAGTTTGCATAGACTTGTGAAATAAAATGAAATACTTCTTCATAACTAAACTGTCCTAGGAAAAAAAAAAAAAAATAAAAAAACTTGCAGTATGCATGCTTACCTGCATTTTTTGCCATATTTGTCACTGCTTCCACAGCTGTTAGAAATGCATCAAGTTGCATTTCTGTTTGAAAGATGGTAATGAAAATCCTATATGTGTAAGCAGAGACACCTGTTCTTCACTTCCTCAGTGCCCTGTAGGAATGCAAACTTCATACCCTCCTAACAAACTTAATGTATTCTAAAGACCACTCCAGGGGAGGCTTGGAGGAGGGTGCCAGCAGGCACCAGCTTCCCTTCCTTCCATATGCATGCTTACATGAAGCTTCTGAAGCATGCATGCTGGGTATGTAGCTTAAATTAAAGTCAGACCTTTGGCCACACACTCGAGTGTGATTTTGTTTGTTTTGTTTTTTTTTAAATAAACCATTTTCTATTTATACCAGTTCTTTAGTGTCTTTGCTGTCTCTGTCTTTATTACAGTTTAGAAGAAAAGTAGCTGTTACAGAGGGAGCCTTTTATGTTAACTGCGCTGCTTACGGCAGGCATACCATTGGTGCCCCTGTGTCAGGCCCTGCGACAAGTGTTACGAACAATACTTACTGGACAGTCTTGCACTTTGAAGAACAGTAGGCGTCTTCTGTGATTCCCTGTTCTTACCTAGACTAACATTAGTTGCAGCGACTGCACCTGTACCAGCAGAGGTGGGAGACAAAGCTGCTTGAGCTCTGGTCTTAGCTTGAGGAAAGACAACAGTATAGTGGTTACCTGTTCAGATGCTTAGTGTCCACTGAGGAAGCGATTAACCCAAGCAGTCATGAGTGCCTCAAATACAGTGTTGGATACAAAGAGGTGTTTTTGCAGTTGAAGACTGTGACCTGCCTGTGTGTGGGACAGTTACTCAGATTGTGTGCCTCATATCAGTACAGTATCCTACAGAGACTACTTCTGTTTTGCAAAGTGTGGCCATCGTTGAAAATCCTAACAGCTCATATTATGAGGGGTATTTTGGTGAAGCAGCATAGTGAGCTGTAACTTTTTTACCTCAAGTAGATAAGCTTTACTTGCTGTTTAGAAAACATTTTTTTTATTTTTTGTGCTGTGTCCCAAGAGCCATAACTCAAAAGAGCACAATGTGGATGTAATCGGGCCTAGCACCACACACTTCACACGGTCGTACGTGGAAGAGGGGTGGGAAGTGGCTGTTACAACTGGGGACAAGAAGGATAACCACAGAGATTTAGGTTTTTATAAATCAGTAGTCTCCACTCATATATCACAATTCAAGTACTGGTGGGACATGCTGGCTAAGTCTACTGCATTTGCACTATGCAATTTCTCTGGAAAATTCTGGAGTGAAGACCCAGAAGATACTAAACTGGCAGATACCTAGGTCTGAAAGATTTGTCTAATATTTTAATATAAACAACAAATAATTAAACAAGTGCTTATATTTATATATGTACACAGAAAAAAACCCCCGAACCCTTCAGTCCTCATCAGGGGTCGGTTCTTGGAATAGATTGCAAACACTGCTGATTTCCTCAAGGGAGGCTGGTTACAAAAAGACTGCATTAGCAGTTTCAAAGTGGCTTTTTCTGTAGTGAATTGCCTGCTACTTGAAAGATCTCTTGCCATGGGATTCTCCTTCTCCTCTTTCTCAAGATGGCAGCAACATAGCAGTTAAGGGTTGAAAGCATAATGAAGACGCATTGTAACAAGACAATAGCTAAGGAGACAGCAGAAGTACTCTGGATGGTAATTTATTAGCCCTATATACTTTATCAAATAAATGCTACAGGTACACTTGAAAAATGTCAAGGTATTCATCTTGCTTTGTTATTAGACCTTTGCCATTCTTTGGTTTCAAGTTGTTAATTTCTTGTACACTTAATGCCAATGTGCATGTCCTATAAAAATTCATGGGAAAGGTATTCTCTGCTGTGAGTTGCGCATTTCCGACACAGTTGCATATTTCAGACAGCTGCCAAGCTGTTGGAAGTCTCCCTTCTTCTGCTACGTGACTTTCACGCATAGAGAGAGGGGTGGGGGAACAGGACACTGCTCTAGTATTCAGTGCTGCTGGTCTTACCAGTTTATCCTTCCTTGCCTTTTGTCTCTCTGGGATTTACCTTCTGCAACTAAATGCAACCCATTGCCCAATGTATATCACAAGGCTGAGATGAAATTCTGTGACCGTTTCCCACACATGTCCAGTCTATATATATTAAAATTGCATGTAATTACAAATAGCATTGCTTAATTAACTTACCCAGAGAAGGCTTACCATTGTTCTAGTGTACAGCTATTCCACATTATCAACACCAACAGGCTTATTCTGCTGTAAACCAGCTGGAAAAGAAAGAATGGCCACGATATGTCCTGCTGGAGAGAGATTACAAAGCATTCCAGGCTGCCAAGGCTCTTGGCTGAGCTGTGTCTCTTCTGTCCTGATGTTTTCAAGATGAATGCCTTGAAGGAAATGCTTAAAACCTCTGCAGCCAATCAAGAACTGAAGGGATAGCTTGGCTTCCACTGCGAGAAGTCAAGACAGACTTGTATCCCAGTTGCAATACATAAAATTTCACAGATAAAATGAGACATTTTGTCGTCTTATGCTTACCTGAGAGCTGATGTAGAGATCTTTCAGGGTTTTGCCAGAGTCCAGTAGCCTGTGCTCCACACTTTACCTCAGCAACTAAGGGCTTCCCGTTACATGATAAAAAAAATTCCTACAGCACTGTAAATTTGGCATTAATTATCTGAGGAAGATGTCTAAGTGCATCACTTTTAAGCCAAGAACATTTGTCTCCCTTAGGAATGCTTCATATTGCTGTTTAGCACCTTGCACGAGAGATGTAGTAAAACATTGGAGCTCGTGTTACCGTGCAGTTCTGCAATGTGTGCATGATCGGTTTCTTTGCTTCAAGCTCCCCTGAGTAGGGAGCGATTCATCTCTAGGAGGCTAATTTCTTACAGTTGAGTGCAGGATTTTAATAAATAAACCCAAAAGTGAAGTGCCCTTTTGAACAGCCCTCGTATCAGCAGGTAATATCAGTAATTTAGGAAACTCAAACCATTCACCATTCCACCCAATGTATTGTGATCAGGGCTGGATTATTTTTTTTTAAAATACATCAGAAGTTATCTCTTTTGTTTTAATTAAGACCTTAACAACACCACTGAGAAATTTTAACCCTGGAATGCCAAAGATACATTATTTGAAGTAGTAGTCAAAATACTGAATAAAATTACATTTTTGATTGATGAATTTACAAAACATTTGCACCACTGAGAACAAACAAAACATTTTCTACACTAACACATGCTGAACCATCCTCTCCTGAATGAAGACATGGGGAGGGGGCTTTGAAGAGGAAAAAAACTCTCTAGAAAGTTGCCCTTACAGATACCTTTTTCCCTTCCCCCATAAAAGCAAGTGTTTCTCCTAACCCTTTCTGCTGAAGACTTGCTGAGTACTTCAGGCTTGCGTAGCTGGAGGAATCTCTCTACCCTGATTTCAACCGTGCTATAACGTGAACCCATAAAACCCTCTCACAATTGCTTGTATCTCAAAGCATGGCAGAAAGTGCCTGAAAACTACCTGCAGCCCTGCAGCTTGCTGAGGGTCCAGGCAACCTGTCCAAAAGCGTTGGGCGACATGGTCTGCGTTCTTATGGCTAGGAATAGGATTTGCTGTCCTGGCAGATAATCTACCCCACCCAAGAGCAGCGAGACCCAACTCAAGTGGTCTCCAGCAGACAAGTTTTCTTGTCATTGCTTCCTAGGATATATGTATTTGATTTCTTCTGGCTCCAGGAGCTACCTGATGAAGGAGAGGTGGGAGTATGTACCATAGAAAGTCTAATGATAGAGAAATAAGAAAAGACAAAGAGCATTTAAACAACTGCCTCTGTAGACCTTCTAATGAAACTGCCTTGTCATGGACAAAACACTTAGAAGTAACAATGAAAAGAATAGGCATTGTTTGAAGCTATTATTTATAAATCATCTAAATTTTTAAAGGTTAATTAGTGTAATTTACCCATCTTGGTTATTAAAAAGGGTTATACATGAACAATGAACGTAAGAGTTCAATCCATTTTATTTCCACAGTTGATTCATCCACATCTGTTTAGCTTTTTATGACCATCTAATTGATTTGTAGAATTCTGTCCAGTACAGATGGGCTACTGTTCATGACTACTTTCATACCGTTTATATTATTGTTGCTCTGATTTTTATTCAAGGCCAAACAGAGGGGAATATAAGAGTGTGATGTTCACCTAAACATAACAATGACATTAAATTTCTATTTGGCTCCGAGACAAGAATAGATTTGTGGAGACAATCCACTATGAATACAAATAAGTTGTTTATACATAAATATAATAAGAGTTCTTACTTAATTATGACCTATTTTACCGGTTCTACAATATATTATTATGAAGTTTTGTAGCAACAGCCAGGCTAAATAAATTGTCACAAACTCATATGGCTCAGAACTAGAATTATACCCCTACCAATGCTTGTGAGAGAATAAAAGCTATGCCTCTGTAGCCTGTTCCATGGTAATTCTGGTAAGTCTCTATGCAGTCTATCTCATACAGCTGTACGTGCATATGCTACATTATTTTATACACAATTTATACATACAGATTTTTGCATTTATGGAGACTCTTCCACTTCCCTTTGAGTCGTCAAAACAAACCAGCTGGCTAGATGTTTTCCACCAAAGAGTCTCCTCTCTTGCTGTGAAAACACATGGGATGAGCAAGTCTTCACCAAGCACTGGCCTGTAGAGCTAGCTCTTGCTCTGTTTCATTTCTGAGCCTTCTGGGTAGTTTGAATAAGCTGCACTGGAGTTGAATTTAGGCAGAAGAATTGTTATCAACCCCAGACCTTCAATCACTGAAATTCAAGGAATGAAGAAAGTGCCCTTAATTACCCAGTAGTCCCACCACTGAGATACCTACTCGGAGCTGCACATGTGTAACCTGTATGTAGAACAGCAAGAAAGCAAGAGGCATGCAGAGTTAGTGCAGTAATGAGAGGTACGCTTTCATGCCAGTCATTTTGTACGCCTCATACCGTAGATGTTTGCTTAAGCATGCCAGCTGCTTTGCTTCGCCATCACACAGGGAATTAGTTTTGTGATCAATCACAACAGCCACCAGTAATAAATCTGAAGAAAAGTAGCAGGGAGTTTTACTGACCAGATGCTTCTCTGGCCAAGAGGGTATGTAGCATCAAACAAGCTCAAATCCTGAACTAGAGCATTTGCACAAAACTTGTGAAGGAAAGAAAATGTATGGATTGTTGCCTTCACATATGCATTAATTTTTTTCATAATTTGATGTCACCAAATAACAGCATCATAAAACAGGAGCAGAGGGCAGAAAGAGCCTTATGTTTAACGCAGACTAAACCACCGTTGTGGGAGGGCAGCCTGTTCAAGTGACACAGCTAAGCAGATTTTATTGCCTGTAACTTTGGTTACAGGGTGCAACAAGAAACCTCATGCTTGCCTGAGTCATCTACCACAGCTTAACGTGAGACAGCCAAATACAGGTATTCCTCTGCGGTGGAAAATCTTCCCAGACACGCTGCAATAGCTTATGACAAAAACATTTCTTACATTGTGGAGATGAGAGGGATCCTCTTTTAGAGTGAGCACTCACAGTTCTTTATTATTACATGTCCCAAACAGCAAAGAAGGAAAACCACTGCAAGATGGACATGTTTTGGAGTATTTAAAAACCAGAATGTTAAAAGTTGCTGATGCTAAATGCTTCTTGCCCATGGAGAAACATTGCTGTTATACCCTTCAGCACAGGTTGAGGAAGCATCAGTTCAAAACCCACACTTACAGGGAGTGTTTCATCTCTGCTTTCATTTTATGACAATAACACATCTCAAACAACAAACTGTAAACTCCACTTTAATGCAGTACAATAACATTTATGTATCTGGACTTTTAGCTGTGCCAAAGTGTTTCACTGAGTGCCTCTAATGCAATTACAAGGCAAGCAAGCAGCACAGAACGAGAAAAATAGGTATAGCAAAGGTGAAAAGCTATTTCAAATGCAACTTGAAACAAGACAGAGAGTCAACAAGAGACAAAATAAGATTGTTCCAGGTGGTGGAGCTGCAGAAGAGAAGACACTTACCCAGCACAGATAGCTGAGAAGGTGGAGAAGAGACCAGGGTGATAGAAGATGGGCCAAAGGAGAGTGTCAGAGATTGACCTTGCAGGATGCTACACAGAAGGGTTGTTAGCACAGAGGAGATGAAAACAAAGAAAAAGCAGTTTGACAGGAGAGGAAGGAACCAATTCTGGTTATGTGACTCTGACAGGCTGCTGCTGAAGGTTACACAGACCCCAAGAAGTCTAAAGGGTATCAGGTCATTAACCGCATAGAGGAGAGCTGTTTCCCTGCAGAAGAAAACCAGACTATTAGTCCCTCAGACCATCTCAGTGCAAAAGGTGTTTCTGACTCATAGCGACACAGAGCCCCACGATTCTGCCTGCAATGGCTACAGGCTCCAGGAGCTGGTTTTCTTTCAGTTAATATCAACGTTGTGTCTCATAACCAGGGTTCAGGGCTCTTGGAGAATTAATTATGGAAGGAATTGGCTTCACAATATAGTTTTTAAGGGGATCGCTATGGTCATTTTTGTAACTCCACAGGTTTGATTAATTACAATATATTTGTTACATCCTTTCAATTTGTCAGTCACCCAGAATCTGCTGCATGACAGCAGTGAATTTTGCCTGCTTGCTTCCTTCTGAGGGAAGAGATTTACTACAGCAAGAGTTAGAAAACCAGGTTTACCAGGTAGTAATCACCAAGAACATAACATACCTTCATAGCAACAGAGAAATCCTGCCATCCTTCCACCATCTAAGACTCCTCGGTATATCCCAACAAGTTCCCTATGACTGCAGCTGCTTTACATTTAGCTTACTCTCTCCCATTCTTAACAATTTAGCTATGTAATCACTGCTACCTTTCCCACCTGCTCTCCCTTGCTCAGATCACTGCCCTCATCCTCCCTTTATCTGCCATGCATTTGGTGATTCATTTTTTCACTGCTCTGAACATGTGGAGAAGCCTGCTGGGATAAAGGAAGTCCTCAGACCGCTGCTAAGGTGACGTGCAGGTCTCTGTTTTACAGCAAGGCACCCTGGTTTCCCATGGGGTTCTGCAGTTGACCAGATGTCAGCAAAGGCTTGACATACAAGGGGGTAGAAACACTGAAAAAGAAAGAATTCAATTAGACTAAATACAAGTGTGTATGTTCTGGGGGAAAGGAGGTTCTCATGGTTGCAGTTCTCTGTTGAGATTTAGCAGGGACTGGTCCAGTGCCTGTCACATCCACAAGTTACTGATGAAGCTCTGTGCAAATCATTTGATCTTTCCATGCCTTATCCCTCAGTTCCCTGTAGGTAAACAGGGATCATAAGGACTGGTTGTCTTACAAGCTTGCTGTCATGATATATCAAGAAATGCTTGGGCTGTGTTTGGGTCCTGCACTTAAAATGGTGCTATCACATGTATCTGAATAATATGTATCTGTATGTATCACATGTATCTGACAAGAATAAGCACCCTTTCTAACAGCATCTTGTTTTAATAATGCCACAGAGTAAAGATGCCTGAGCTGTACTGCATTCTGCTGCTGCAAGACTTTAGGTAAACTGGTCCTGCAGCTGCATGCAGACAAACACAGCTTTGCAGCTGCTGAAGCCAAAGAAGTTCAGGCAGAGTACGCTGCAGGCGGTTTCATCGTGAAATGTCGTTGCAAGCTCCTCGAACCATCATGCACTTTTGCCAGTCTCCACTCTCCCCCCTGGGTCTCTGCCCGGCTCAGGTTCCTTGTCCTCCTCGGCCCGGCTCCCAGGCTGGCCCCAGCGCTTGGCATCACCGCCTGCTCGCCGCCCGTCCTCCAGGTGGGTCCAAGAGCAGGGGCAAGACTTCAAATGGGAAACGCTTCTAAGCAGCATAGAAAACATTTTGTTCTGGTTCGAACTTTTCCATGTGTGGCTGCTTAAGAATTTATAGTTATTTTGTTCCCTTTTTTTTCCCCCAGAAGATTCAGTAAAAAATTTTTAAAAACACCTTGTTCTCTTAAGAAGACATAATTTCTGAAAACATTTCTTTCATGGAAAATTAATT